>NC_041392.1:664296781-664297539 GCF_002162155.2 Triticum dicoccoides | reverse complement strand
AACACCGTAGTCGTACTGGGTAGCAGCGGCGTTGGTCTCGGTGTCTAGCGAGAGAAGAGGGGGAAGAAACAATAAATATAATGCAAAAAAAGCATCACAAAACATAATGAGGCAATACGCGGTGCTAGGTATGCCCTAACGCGGTAGGAGGTGATACCGACGAAGGGGGAAACATCCGGGAAAGTATCCCGATGTTTCGTGTTTTCTGGCAGATGAACCGGAGGGGGGAAGTTGCGCGTTGACTATGCTAGGGATGTGTGACGAACGAACGGGCTACGTATCCGGATTCGTCTCGTCGTTCTGAGCAACTTTCATGTACATAGTTTTTCCATCCGAGCTACGGTTTATTTTATATTAATTTTCAAAGTTTTAAAGAATTTTATGAATTTATTTTAATTCGAAATTAAATATTAAATTGCTAGGGGTACCCAGCATAGTGTACACAGAATGTGCACCAGTTGACATGTGGGTCCAAGGGTCCCTATTGACTAGTCAACTTTGACTAGTCAACAGGGGGTGGGCCCCGCTTGTCATTCTCACATTTCTAATGACAGAAATTAGATTAGTCTAATCAACATCTAATTAATTATTATTAATAAAAACCCTTCTTTTATTCCATTTTTTGTTATAACTTTTGGGCCATGGCCCACATGTCGGTGGCCCCAGCCAGCCAGCCACTGGCTGGACGCGCATGCGAGACGGCAGGGCCGTCGCTATGGCGCCACCGGCCAGCAGAGGTCACGGCGGGGGCGGGCCGG
>NC_041392.1:664190728-664295913 GCF_002162155.2 Triticum dicoccoides | reverse complement strand
GGGTCTTTCTTCCTTTTTTGTTGTTTTGTTCTTGTTTAGATCTTTTCTTTTTATTTATTTTCTTTTATGTTTTATTTCTAGTTTCTTTTAATCTTTAGTTTTTACAAAAATCACTACTGGTACCTAAAGTAGTATTTATAAGCAAACTGCTGTCACATCAATTCTTAACCCATAATAAAATATTTTTAATATTTTATAAAATCCAATAGGTATTTGTTTAATTGTTTTCACTACTGTTTTAATTAGTTTAGAGCCCTTAAACATTTTATCAAGGTTTGGTTTCTCCATCGTATTTACACCTGATTTATCTGACCCACCTTGAACATTTTGGTTTCATTGTTTGCAAACTTTTATTATTTGCCTTTAATTGAATTTGAATTTGAATCGGTTTCAAACTAACACGAGATTAGCGATAGTAATCGAAGTGACGTGGCATCATTAGCAGAGAATTACTGTAGCTTAATTATCCGGGCGTCACATTTCTCCTCCACTACAAGAAATCTCGTCCCGAGATTTAAGAGGGGAGTAAGGGGGAAAGTTCTGGTTACGATATTCTAACGGATCTTCTCGAAGAAGTTAATCCCTTTCGTTGATGTCTTAAATTCTTTATTCCAATGCATCATGATAAACTTGTCATCATTTCTTCGGGAACTCCATCGTACTTACGAAAGGATAAGGGGCAGCTCAGCTACGTCAGAATGCTTTTGAGGGAAACAATCTGGGGTTAACCCATGAATGAGTATAAGATTATCGCTCAAGCTGAACGTATGAAATACATCGAGAGTAAGGTATGAAGGTACAATAATAGGTTCCAAGCGGATAGATAGTTGCTCGAAGTCTGAACAAGAGTGAGAAAGGGGTTCAGAGTAATGAGAGTAAGTATTGCGTCTGATACCAGAATAGAGCCTAGGAAGGTGGCCCATGAATTAATTACAAAGCCAATCATGGAGAATAACCATTAGAAACAGGGTTGTACAGGAGAGTCAGGTTTTGATCTTGGGACTTGTGGGTTATGGGCCCACCATGTGGGTTAATAGTAGGAAGGGGAATGGCGTCTTGCATGATCATGTAAGCAAGGCATGTTAGAGGAAAGACTATCGATTATGTCGGCAACAACCATTGGTACCAAGGAAGAGGGATGAAGAGAACCATTTTCCTGCTCGTTGAACGAGGCGGACCAATAGGCAAAGTTCTCGTCCATCGGTGGTTACCGGAATGCTATCAACAAAAGCAATAGGGTCTTACTGACACGATCATACACCAAGGTGTTTACATAAGGAGAAGAATATTACTGCTTAGATCATATAGATCACAAGAAAGGTTAAACCAAACAATGGAAAGGAAAATATGATTATCATATTTAAACAGAACAATGGAAAGGAAAATGTGTTTAAACACATATTTCAAGGGTATATCCTTCCCAAGGACAAGCAAAGCATGATATCCATGACTTGATATAATGTAGAAAACTCTTTAGGTAAGGTGAGAGAAATTTCATGATATTACCCATACAACGGTGTTTGGATAATTGAGTAGGAAACATTTAGCATTGGGCTTCAAATGTTCTTGTTGAAAATCGGAGTACCACAGACATGCTTCGAGATAGCATTGACATGGTCTTCAAGCAAAGGTTGGACTTGGATATACAAAGGACTTATCAGTAACAACTTATAGAATAAGTCTTACAATTTCCTCATGGAAGAATGGTTAGACTTGCTAAAATGGAAACTATAACAATAGGTCCTCCGGCTAGTTGTGCTAGGCATGACATCACCTTACCTAGTCATATAAGGACCAATGTTATAACTCTTGGAAATATGTCTCAACCATCATATCTGACCAAGATTCAGATATGACTGGTGTCAGGATACCTCAGACTCAGGATTCCCGAGAAGAAGAGTTGCAACACAAATTGACGAGATGACAATGTAAGAATCTCGGGAAATGAACTATGGAAACGAGTTCCAAAACAAGAGTTCATCAGTAAACCAACGAGAGGATGAGGAGGTGGCTGATGGAATCAGCGACAATTCATCGAGATTTCCAAAAGGATAGGTCTCCACAATTATGTGATCAAGGAGGTAACAGTTGTCATATCAAACAATATAACGATGTATGCTGGAGGAGAAAAATACTTAATTAAACATTGGTTGAAAGGTGCACCCGAAATATGGGCTGGGTTGCACGTTCAATGTTAGAATGGTGACGACGAGAAGCATCACCGTATCAAGAATTTCATAAGAGGTGGTGAAACTCTCATGACATTCTTGACATAAAAGATGGTAATATTTCCAAGGTAAATAAGAATAAATGCAAGGTAGCAAGGATCTCAAGGTATAACACAAAACACGAACAAGTTTGTGTTGAATGGAAGGCAATAAAGTGGTTGATGATAACACGAATCATCGAGGCGCAAGGATGGTATTGCCCGTCAAGAATTCGATATATATCTTGGAAGAGCTTAGGATGTTGATGATGATCCCGACACAGTTGTCGAGAGATTTCATGAAGATGTAATCGATCGGCGATGACATCAAGTCAACGGAATGATGAAGCGAAAAGTTATTGAAACCGTACGACACAAACTTGAAATCAAGCTTGTTGTTCAAGGACAATTGATATGACGAGGAAGATCGACGTAATATTAGCTCACCGTCGAAATTTTTGCTTCGGGAAGAAGGACCGGGTAGCATAGTTAAAATCGGCACGACAAGGATATAGCCAAGCAGGCTAGGAATGACGTGATCGAGTTCAAACTCGTAAGTCATGAAGGTTACTGAGGGAGTCCTGGATTAGGGGGTGTTCGGGTAGCCGGATTATACCTTTAGCCGGACTCTAGGACTATGAAGATACAAGATTGAAGACTTCGTCCTGTGTCCGGATGGGACTTTCCTTGGCGTGAAGGCAAGCTTGACGATGCGGATATCAAGATCTCCTACCATTGTAACCGACTCTGTGTAACCCTAACCCTCTCCGGTGTCTATATAAACCGAAGGGTTTTAGTCCGTAGGACAACTTCATCATACAACAATCATACCATAGGCTAGCTTCTAGGGTTTAGCCTCCTTGGTCTCGTGGTAGATCTACTCTTGTACTATCCATATCATCAATATTAATCAAGCAGGACGTAGGGTTTTACCTCCATCAAGAGGGCCCGAACCTGGGTAAAACATCGTGTTCCTTGCCTCCTGTTACCATCCGGCCTAGACGCACAGTTCGGGACCCCCTACCCGAGATCCGCCGGTTTTGACACTGACATTGGTGCTTTCATTGAGAGTTCCTCTATGTTGTCGCCTTTAGGCCCGATGGCTCCTTCGATCATCAACAACGATGCAGTCCAGGGTGAGACTTTTCTCCCCGGACAGATCTTCGTCTTCGGCGGCTTCGCACTGCGGGCCAAGTCGCTTGGCCACCTTGAGCAGATCGAAAGCTACACCCCTGGCCATCAGGTCAGGTTTGGAAGCCTAAACTACACGGCTGACATCCGCGGGGACTTGATCTTCGACGGATTCGAGCCACAGCCAAGCGCGCCGCACTGGCTCGATGGGCATGATATAGCTTTGCCGCCGAACAGCGCCTTGGAGGCCGCACACGCATCGGTTCCGACCATTGATTCGGAGCCTACTGCGCCAATCGAGGATCAGCGGTTGGACGCTGCCTCAGGGGCTACGATCTCAGAGGCGATCGAGCCAAACTCCAGCCCTGCACTTCGCATGGCCCGTGACTCCGAGGAGCCGGATTCCTTTCCGAACTCCGAGCCCCCCGCGCCCCTGCCGACCGAATCCGATTGGGCGCCGATAATGGAGTTCACCGCCACAGACATCTTTCAGCACTCGCCCTTCGGCGACATCCTGAATTCGCTAAAGTCTCTCTCTTTATCAGGAGAGCCCTAGCCGGACCACGGTCAGCAAGGATGGGATTCGGATGATGAAGAAATTCAAAACCCACCCACCACCCACTTCGTAGCCACTGTCGACGACTTAACCAACATGTTCGACTTCGACTCCGAAGACATCGACGGTATGGACGACGATGCAGGAGACAACCAAGAACCAACGCCTATAGGGCATTGGACAGCCACCTCATCTCACGATGTGTACATGGTGGATACCCCTAAAGGAAGCAACAACGAGGAAAACGAGGATGGAAAGAGGGATCGATCTCTCGAAAAACAATCAAAGCATCGGCATAAACGCCGACGCAAGCCCCACCTCGATAAAGACCCAGCCATAGAGCAGGACGAGCCGGTAGACGACGAGCATGCCTTAGAGCAACCGTCCCAACAGGACAACCCGGATAGAGAAACCGAACATCCCTCCCCCGGCGAAAATGGCATTCCGGACGACCCTACGCCGAAAAAGCCCACGAAGCAGAAGAACCTCCACAAACGGCTTGTTGCAACCGCACGCAGCCTGAAAAGGTAGAAGCGGAAGCTAAAAACTACGGAAGATGCACTCAGGATCAGATGGAGTAAAGTAATCAATACCACAGACAAATACGGCGACAGTCGCCGCACTAAAAGCTATCCGAAGAGAAAGCTACTGCCTGAATTCGACGAGGAGGCCTTAGAGCCCTCGCATTCCAAAAGTGAGAAAGCCACACGGTCGGATAGACGACCCCATGGCCAGCATAAAGCGGCAAGCAGCGCCGCACTTAAGCCCGCATGCGACCCACTTAAGGATTCGCATCATGTCCCAGCCAGGTCCATTTACGGGCCAAGAAAGCAAGCTCTCGTAAGCAATGCAATAAAGCCATTATCAGAATCCGGCACACCCAAATACAGGGGTGCCGCACACCCCCTATGTTTCACCGATGAGGTCCTGGATTATGAATTTCCAGTGGGATTCAAACCCGTAAACATAGAGGCATATGATGGAACAACAGACCCTGGAGTCTGGATCGAGGATTATATTCTCCACATACATATGGCTAGAGGAGATGACCTCCACGCCATAAAATACTTACCCCTCAAGCTTAAAGGGCCAGCCCGGCATTGGCTCAAAAGCCTTCCTGAAAACACAATCAGAAGTTGGGAAGAGCTCGAGGACGCTTTTCGAGCAAATTTTCAAGGGAACTATGTCCGCCCTCCGGATGCAGACAATCTTAGTCACATAACTCAACAGCCCGGAGAGTCAGCTCGGCAATTCTGGAATAGATTTCTTACTAAAAATAATCAAATAGTCGACTGTCCGGACGCTGAAGCCTTAGAGGCTTTGAGGCATAATGTCCGAGACGAATGGCTCGCCAGACACCTCGGCCAAGAAAAGACAAGAACAATGGCCGCACTAACAAGCCTCATGACCCGCTTTTACGCAGGAGAGGACATCTGGTTGGCAAGATGCAGCACCAGTGACCCAAGTACATCCGAAACTAGGGATGGAAACGGAAAACCGCAACACAATAAGGACCGTCGCCGGACTAAGGAAAAAAGTCCGAAGAGCACGGCAGTCAACGCTGGATTCAAAAGCTCACGATAGAATTAGAAAAAGCCGCCCCTCCAAGATAACAGGGACGACCTATCCAACCTAAACAAAATCTTGGATAGGATATGTCAAATACACAGCACTCCCGGAAAGCCTGCTAACCATACCCACAGAGATTGTTGGGTTTTCAAACAATCCGGCAGACTCAACACCGAACACAAGGGGCTCGACACACCAAGCGAAGACGAGGACGAACCCCAAAAGCAGAGTACCAGGAAACAAAAGAATTTCCCACAAGAAGTAAAAACAGTAAACTTACTCCACATAACAAAACATGCGGCGCCCATAAAGGTACGCGCCCCATGCCCTATCCCAAAGGAATCCCGCCACTGGTTGTCAAAACCAATCATCTTCGATCATCTGGATTATTCTAGAAGTGTCAGGAACCCAGGCTGGACTACCCTGGTACTCGATCCAATAATTGGCGGACTCCAGTTTTCAAATGTCCTTATGGACGGTGGCAGCGGACTCAACCTAATATATCAGGACTCAATCCGCCACATGGGGATCGACCCAAAAAGAATTCTCCACAGCAAAACCTCCTTTCAAGGAGTAACGCCAGGTCCGGACACCCATTGCATGGGTTTTCTACGGCTTGAGGTTATTTTCGGCTCTGCCGATAACTTCCGTCACGAAAAGCTGACTTTCCACATCGTCCCATTCTCAAGTCGCTATCAAGCACTACTAGGACGCGAAGCTTTCGCTCGCTTTAACGCAATACCGCATTATGCATCTCTTACGCTTAAGATGCCCGGTCCACGCGGCATCATCTCCTTAAAGGGGAAGCAGTGAGAACACCTCCCCCAAGCGGAGGATTGTGCGGCCGCTTTAACAGCCCCACAATACAATGGCTTCACCAGCCAGAACATCAGAATAGGTCATTAAGACCACAGACACGGATAGACGAGTCCGGCACAAAAGTATCGTTGATAAAGGCTTAGTGGCCATACACCCCTGCACTAGGGGCTTCACACGTATAAAATAAGAGACAATAAAGCTCAGTTTTTCATATTTTACTTTACACTTTGTTTATTTCATATAACTTTTGTTCGGCATGCCCCTTTTTCAACTTAGTTGCTCTCTTTTTACAGATGAACGTCGTGCTGCGCCCGTCCAGGATACGACACAACGGAGACACAGGCGCAGACGTGCAATAGGGACCCGTTCCAAGGATTCTTTTCAGATTAAGACCCTGCGTAAACCTTTTTTACTGTCTCTTGTTGATACACATCCCCTGGTTCTATGACCAAGGAGGAGGCTGGCGTCTTGGCATGTGGCCACGTCAGAATTCTTGTGCGTACCTGGACACTAGGGGCTTATACCTCAGAGCGTTACCTCGCCCACTCTCATAAAGACCGAATACCTTAGGGAGTGTTCGGCGTCGCGAGTTTGGCCTTATATGCATCAGCTCCGAGTCATGATTTTGGTCAAATGTTGGGTTGCCCGGCTCCTGTGTTCGGCCGCCTTACGTTCCGCTCTATCGGCTAAGGCGGCACCAGGAGAACTACTACGATTGTGCCCTGGTTCGGCCAGGCGAGCACCTCAGTAGAGAAAGCCGAAAACCGACTGTCATGATATGGCGTGAGACTGGTCAACCACTCGATGACTCTCCGGAATCTATAGGATTCCTCCGCATTAACGAAGGGCCGTTTCCCAGCCAGGCACATACGCGCCCCGAATTTGGGCGAGCGCAGTCGCCACCAGGGGCTACCTAAATAGTCTCATTGTCAAGCTCCTATGGCTAAGTGAAAGTGTTAAAGCATTATAGTCCAGTTGCCTAGCTCGCTGCACTATCACCTCCTTTGTAGGACCAAGACGTTGGATTAAGTGTGAAAATGCGCCTTCTGCGAGCACCCCCGCACTATGTGCGTGGGGGCTGAAGCCAACAACTGCAATCTTTCAGATTTTGTATATATATATATCTTAAAACGGCCGCACAGGAGGTGTTCCAAATACTTGAAGGCACAAGTATAAAAGGCTACTACAATTCATCAAAATATTGCTTTATAATTACATATGCTATCAGAACATAGCATCCTTCGAGCACTGCGTCTCTATTACACGAGCGCCTTCAAGGACTTCCTGAAAATAGTGCTTGGAGGGTACTCGGCTTCTGTCCGAATCTCGGGATGCAACAACGGTGGTCTCCATCTTTGCCCAGTATGTCTTGACACGGGCAAGAGCCATCCGTGCACCCTCTATGCATGCAGACCTCTTCATCGCATTGATACGTGGCACCGCGTCAAGGAATTGTTGCACCAAGCTGAAATAACTCTTCGGCTCCGATCTCCCCGGCCACAGATGACCCATGACGTACTTCATGGCGAGTCCGGACAATCTATTCAGTTCGGCCCATTGAGCCAGACGATCGTCCACTGCCAGTAGACGCTCTGGATTCTGGAACTGCGACCAGAAAAGCCTTTCCACTTTGCGATCTTCTTGATCTCGAAAGTATTCAGTCGCATCAGCAGCACTCGCTGCCAAATCCAGATAGGTGTCCTCCGCACTCCACATCCGGTCCAACGGAGCAAACTTCGGATCGCAAAACTTCCTCCGCAGCATAAAGGGCTTTCCAGCCGCAATCTGTCCGGCCTGACGCAGCTCCTCCTTTGCAGCTCTCATCGCAGAGCGAGCATCCTTGGCATCAGCAACGGCCTTCTCTAAGTCCATCTGTCTCGCCCGGTCTTCTTTCTCAAGAAACTTGCAACGGTCAGTAGCACTTTTTAACTTCACGGCCATCACGGCCATCTCCTTCTTACTTCGGCAGTGAGCAGCCTGTTCGGCTCTCAGCTCTTCAAGGGCCTTCTCGGCAGCCGCATCACTTTTCCTGGCTTGTTCCTTAGCTCGGGCAAGTTCCGACCGAAGACTCTCCACGGTGGCCGCACCATCTGCGTCAAGCACACACATTGTAAGATACTGGCATAAAGCTCCTCTTACCAGATGCCGCCCGAGGAATTGCATACCTTGAGCCTCATCAAGCCGCTCGTTGACGAGCACGATGTCGGCATCTGCCATGTCAAGTTGCTGCTTTAGTTCGGCAAAATCATCAGTTCGGCTCGATTCCGGACACTTCGCCACCTATATACAAAGGCGACATTTTAGACCTGGGATTATGATCCTCTGCGCGCCGTCAATTTTGATAACGCACAGAGTCTCAGGGGCTACTATCTACACAGGGCGCATCTTGTTTATGCGCAACTGACAAAGAAGTACATTATCAAACGTACCTCAAAACCCGTCAGCAAACTTCTGACGGCCTCATGCAATCCACTTTCCGCAGACGAAATCCTTCCAATCACCGTACCCATCAATGCACGGTGCTCCTCTGAGATAGAAGCTCGCCCCAGCAGAATCATCAGCTCCTCCGACCGCGCATCGGACGGTGCCGGACTCGTCCTATGACCTCCATCGAAGGCCGAACGCGGAGAACCTTGGGAGGACATATGGATACCTTCCACCCCTGCCGGATTCGGAGAAACCCTCCGCGACAACACCTCAGGGTCGCCCGCCTCGCCAGGCAGTACGGCAGGGGGAGGCGTTCCACTCTCCATCATCTCCAGAAGAAGATCCCCCGAAGACGAGCTCTGCTGAGAAGGGCTGAGGTCCGAGCTACAAAGTAAAATTTCGGTTAATCTTCTCAGATAAAAAGAAAAGATTTCTCTCATCCCTCTAAAGGAAAATCTTTCTCTACTTACGGCTCGCTGGAGGGCTGATCCCTTTGAGGGCGTAGTTCGGCCGAGGATCTCCCCGGCGTCGGACCCTCTGACGAGGACTTTTCCCCCCGCTTTGAGGCCATGGTCTCCGGGTCATCAGAGGCGGCCCTCTTCTTCCCCTTAGGAGAGGAATTGTCGGTTCTTCCCTTCAGAGCAGCCTCCTTTGAGGAGGCCATAGTTTCCTTGTCCTCCCCCTCACTTCCCTCCAAAGGCACGATCTTCAACATCCTGACTAGCACGGGATCCAGCCTGGTCTCAGGAAGGGGAGCCGGACACCTGATCAGCTTTGCCTTCGCTATCCACTCCTGTTTAAAAGGACAACTCTTTTAGGGGCGAATTTATGACAATTTTACGGATAGCGAGTCCGGGCACAAGGTTACTTACTTGAGTATCCGGGCGATTGCAGCTTAAACCTGCGTCCTCGGTCAAATCCGGACACAGTGCTTGTGATCCGAAGAACATTTTATACATCTCCACGGGCGTTGCGCCCATAAAATGCTGGAGAGCTCGTGGTCCCTCCGGATTAAACTCCCACAGATGAAGGGAGCGACGTTTGCCGGGCAGTGTTCGGCGAATCAGCATGACCCGCGTCACCTTGACCAGGTTGAGGTCTCTTTCTAAGAGATCCCTAATGCGGCCCTGCAACAAGGGCACGTCTTTGGATAACCCCCAATCTAATCCTTTGTTAACCCATGACGCTAGCCCTGGTGGGGGACCCGAGCGAAAGGCAGGAGGCGCCACCCAGTTGGTGCTCCTGGGAGCGGTGATATAGAACCACTCTCGTTGCCACAAGCCGAGCTCCTCTTGAAAGGAGCCCTCGGGCCATGGAGCATCAACATTCTTACTTATGACAGCGCCTCCGCACTCTGCGTGCCGTCCCTCAATCATCTTTGGCTCCACTCCAAAAGTCTTGAGCCATAATCCAAAGTGAGGAGTAACACGGAGGAACGCTTCGCACACAATGATGAATGAGGAAATGTGGAGGATGGACTCCGGAGCTAAGTCATGAAATTCCAGCCCATAATAGAACATCAGCCCCCTCACGAAGGGATCCATCGGGAAGCCTAACCCCCGAAGGAAGTGAGACATGAACACTACGCTCTCATCGGGCTGGGGACTGGGAATAGCCTGCCTTTGAGCAGGCAACCTATGCAAAATTTCGGCGGTCAAGAACTTAGCCTCTCTCAACTTTAGCACGTCCTCCTCCGTGACGGAGGAGGGCATCCATCGGCCTTGAAGGTCGGAACCGGACATTGTCGAAGGTCCGAAGCGCCTGGAATCTGGAGCCTAGGGTGTTGGAACTCGAACGACGGGTGAATTTCTGAGATTGGAGAAAAGGAGTAAGGCCTTGGTCTCTTTATAAGAGGTTGAATACCAGGAGCCCTCCCCGTAACCGTTTGGGACTCGCCTTTAATCGAGAAGACATGCTAACGGGCACGATTGGGTTACCCACGTCCGTATTGATGAGAATCCCGTAAATAAAGGGGACATGATCTCTGCTTTGACAAGACGTGCCAAGGAAACCGCCTCGCAAAACACGCTGAGGTGGAAAAGTGAAAACGATTCGAATAAAGGCTTGGCCGTAGTGTGATGTCACGCTGCAGAATACGTCAGCGGATTAGATTTGTGTTAATATTATTCTCTCTATGGCAATACATGGAAACTTATTTTGCAGAGCCAGACACTACTCTTGGTGTTTACAAACTTTTATGAAGAATTTGGAGGAGGAACCCGCCTTGCAATGCCGAAGACAATCTATGCGCTGGACTCATCGTCATTGAAGCCTGGTTCAGGGGCTACTGAGGGAGTCCTGGATTAGGGGGTGTTCGGGTAGCCGGACTATACCTTCAGCCGGACTCCAGGACTATGAAGATACAAGATTGAAGACTTCGTCCTGTGTCCGGATGGGACTTTCCTTGGCGTGGAAGGCAAGCTTGGCGATGCGGATATTCAAGATCTCCTACCATTGTAACCGACTTTGTGTAACCCTAACCCTCTCCGGTGTCTATATAAACCGGAGGGTTTTAGTCCGTAGGACAACTTCATCATACAACAATCATACCATAGGCTAGCTTCTAGGGTTTAGCCTCCTTGATCTCGTGGTAGATCTACTCTTATACTATCCATATCATCAATATTAATCAAGCAGGACGTAGGGTTTTACCTCCATCAAGAGGGCCCGAACCTGGGTAAAACATCGTGTTCCTTGCCTCCTGTTACCATCCGGCCTAGACGCACAGTTCGGGACCCCCTACCCGAGATCCGCCGGTTTTGACACTGACAGTTACCACGATTTGTTTAATCGCGGTGCAGACTTCAGTCAGTTATCGGTGTCTTTGAGTGTTTAATAACTCAGAGCCAGTGAAAAATTGGAACTAGTGAGAATGTAGCACTTGATGGAGAACTCATAAGAAGTTATGCAGTTCCATGATAATCTCGAGATACCAGGGGGGTAATACTCGAAGGTAGAACAAAATAGACGTTGGGAAGGCATACTGATCTGCAGAAGGCAAGTACTTTAACTTGTCTGAGAAATAGAATCAAAGGGGAACAATTATGGTTGGAACCACGATTGCAAAGGATCAATTCACAAATACCAGATGATATTTATCAAGGAAATAGTTATTATTACAAGAAGCTTCCATGATAGGATCTACATCGTGTCCATGGGCATGAACACAAAGTTCAAGGTCGACTCCCACTTCTCCAATGCATAACCTTTCGTTTACTTCTCGCGTTCGATGAAGTTGTAGTGTTGAAATTTTATCTGGCAAAATACCAGAAGAGTATGACTCGTGAAAACTTTCGAGTTCACACATATTAAGGAAGGCATAGGTTCAACCCGTCAGGGTATCGTGGAAACATATACCACAAGCTTCGGGAGTAAGTATTACTAGCTCGAAGGCAAAGCATGGTTGGTCAAATCAAGGAATAGAATTTACCAATGGCATTATGTATCATGGAAAGACTTCCAAAGTGATTGAATATGAAGGATGTTGTTGGATAAAATCCAACAAAGGATCTAGTGGTCCACAAGGGATGTGATGTGAGCATCGATACTCAACCAGAGGAAGAAAGAATGCAAGGAGATCAGATTATAAAAACAACTAACTAACTCAAAGCTCAAATGCAAAGGAATTATTATTTCCAAATCAAGGGATCAGAAGCAAACGCTTCTGATTAAGGATGGATAAGTTGATTAGCCTTAGGGATACAATCGATGGCAATTTGATTGGTCGAGCTCCAACTCATGTTTAAAATGTGTCTGAGCCAGAAGGATGAATTCTATTATCCGATTGAGGATTGCGTGCATTCGCAACACATTGAATCAATGGCCTCAAAATGATATTGACAAAGGATGACAATAAGATTACCTGACTTATGGGATTAACCACAATGCAGGCAAGCAAGAATTTCAAGAACAATGGGCTGTTAAGGATCGGAACATCGAATGGTATTTCAAAGACTTCTGTGAAACACATGAACAACTGGGAACTAGTGGATACTCGGTAAGTGCGAGAAAGTATCCGTAGGGGTATTCATGTGGCAAAGAACTTCAAGGCAGTAGGCACAAAGTATTCTCGGGACAATAGAGAGAATATCGGGGTATCTTGTAATAACAAGATCGACGGGGAATGATTGTTTGAATGACAAGTGTGTGTAGCTTTCCATAGGGATATATCGGTGGCATGGAATTGCAACGGCGAAGGGCACAAGGGTCTCGGGGAAACATCGGAGAGTATTGTCAGAATCTTCTGTTGAAGTAGTCGATCATATGTAATGAAGGGGCTCCCCGGCGGGAAGTGGTAACGAGAACCTAGAGTTTGATTTTAGCAAAATCATTTAAACCCGAATAGAAGAGAGGGCAGAGTCCCAGAGTACAGGTCGAGGAATAAAAGATCCTAATACCACTCAATGGCGACGTGGGCCCATGGGCCGCACAGCCATGTTAGTAAAAGTTTTGCAATGTCTAGACTCGACTTCGGCCAAGGAGTGTGGAAGGGGGATTCCTACAGGCAGTCGGCTCTGATACCAACTTGTGACGCCCTCGATTCAATCGTACACTAATCATACACGCAAACGTGTATGATGAAGATAAGGGACTCACAGGAAGATATCACAACACAACTCTACAAATAAAATAAGTCATACAAGCATCATATTACAAGCCAGGGGCCTCGAGGGCTCGAATACAAGAGCTCGATCATAGACGAGTCAGCGGAAGCAACAATATCTGAGTACAGACATAAGTTAAACAAGTTGCCTTAAGAAGGCTAGCACAAACTGGGATACAGATCGAAAGAGGCGCATGCCTCCTGCCTGGGATCCTCCTAAACTACTCCTGGTCGTCGTCAGCGGGCTGCATGTAGTAGTAGGCACCTCCCGAGTAGTAGTAGTCGTCATCGACAGTGGTGTCTGGCTCCTGGGCTCCATCGTCTAGTCGCAGCAATCGGGTATAGAAAGGGGGGAAAAGAGGGAGCAAAGCAACCGTGAGTACTCATCCAAAGTACTCACAAGCAAGGAGCTACACTACATATGTATGAATTGGTATCAAATAGAATGAGGGTATCATATGTGGACTGAACTGCAAAATGCCGGAATAAGAGGAGGATAGCTAGTCCTTATCGAAGACTACGCTTCTGGTCACCTCCATCTTGCATCAGGAGAAGATAGTAGATGGTAAGTTCACCAAGTAGTATCATGTAGCATAATCCTAACCGATGATCCTCCCCTCGTCGCCTTGTGAGAGAGCGATCACCGGTTGTATCTGGCACTTGGAAGGGTGTATTTTATTAAGTATCCGGTTCTAGTTGTCATAAGGTCAAGGTACAACTCCAAGTCGTCCTGTTACCGAAGATCACGGCTATTCGAATAGATTAACTTCCCTGCAGGGGTGCACCACATAACCCAACACACTCGATCCCATTTGGCCGGACATACTTTCCTAGGTCATGCCCGGCCTCGGAAGATCAACACGTCGCAGCCCTACCTAGGCACAACAGAGAGGTCAGCACGCCGGTCTAAATCCTATGGCGCAGGGGTCTGGGCCCATCGCCCATTGCACACCTGCACGTTGAGAGGGCGGCCGGAAGCAGAACTAGCCCCCTTAATACAAGAGCAGGCTTACGTTCCAATCCGGCGCGCGCCGCTCAGTCGCTGACGTCACGAAGGCTTCGGCTGATACCACGACATCGAGTGTCCATAACTGTCCCCGCGTAGATGGTTAGTGCGTATAGGCTAGTAGCCACACTCAGATCAAATACCAAGATCTCGTTAAATGTGTTATCTTGAAATAACCGCGAACGTTGGCCAGGGCCAGGCCCACTTCTCTCCTAGGTGGTCTCAACCTGCCCTATCGCTTCGCCACAAAGATCCACTCGTGGGTACTCCTACGAGCCGACCCGTCTTTTAGTCATCACATGTATTATGTATAAAGTATATAGTGTATACCCGTGATCACCTCCCGAGTGATCACGGCCCGATAGTATAGCATGGCAGACGGACTAGAATGTAGGGCCACTGATGAATTACTAGCAACCTATACTAAGCATGTAGGATTGCAGGTAAGGTATCAATAGTTGTAGCAACAATGACAGGTTATGCATCAGGATAGGATTAACGGAAAGCAGTAACATGCTACACTACTCTAATGCAAGCAGTATAGAGAAGAGTAGGCGATATCTGGTGATCAAGGGGGGGGGGCTTGCCTGGTTGCTCCGGCAAGAGAGAGGGGTCGTCAACACCGTAGTCATACTGGGCAGCGGCGGCGTTGGTCAACAGGTTATGCATCGTACTGGGCACTAGATTATGCGATGTTACTTGGTGAACCTACCATCTACACTCTCTTCTTCTGCTGGAAGATGGAGGTTACCAGAAGCGTAGTCTTTGAAAGGACTAGCTATCCCCCTCTTATTCCGGCATTCTGCAGTTCAGTCCACATATAATACCCCTTTTCCATTTGATACCAATGCATACATATGTAGTGTAGCTCCTTGCTTGCGAGTACTTTGGATGAGTACTCATGGTTGCTTTGCTCCCCCCTTTCCCCCTTTTCTATACTCGATTGCTGCGACCAGACGTTGGAGCCCAGGAGCCAGACGCCACTGTCGATGACGACTACTACTACTCGGGAGGTACCTACTACTACGTGCAGCCCGCTGACGACGACCGGAAGTAGTTTAGGAGGATCCCAGGCAGGAGGCCTGCGCCTCTTTCGATCTGTATCCCAGTTTGTGCTAGCCTTCTTAAGGAAAACTTGTTTAACTTATATCTGTGCTCAGATATTGTTGCTTCCGCTGACTCGTCTATGATCGAGCTCTTGTATTCGAGATCTCGAGTCCCTGGCTTGTAATATGATGCTTGTATGACTTATTTTATTTGTAGAGTTGTGTTGTGATATCTTCTCGTGAGTCCTTGATCTTGATCGTACATGTTTGCGTGTATGATTAGTGTACGGTCAAATCGGGGGCGTCACAAGTTGGTATCAGATCTGACTGCCTGTAGGAATCGCCCTTCCACACTCCTTGGCCGAAGTCGAGTCTAGACATTACAAAACTTTTTACTAACATGGATGTGTGCCTTACGGGCCCATGTTGCCATCTGGGTGGTATTAGGATCTTTTACTCCTCGATCCTTACTCTAGGACTCCGAACTCTCTTCTACTCGGGTTAAACGATTTTACTAACTCTAACATTAGGATCCCGTGACCACATTCACCCCAAAGTTGGATAAGCCCTAGCTATTCTTTAGAGTAGTATATTGAACATTATCCACACTGTCATTTGACTCCTTTGAAACATCTTTGTTTTCAGATGGAACCCACGAGACAGGTCGTGCGCCACACGACGGCCATTGGTGCCTCAGGATCACCTGCTGTGTTGGTTGAGATGATGACCTATCTGGGTTATCGCTGGTACCCTGAGTACACCGTCTATGAGGAGTACCAAGACTTCAACCAGGAGCAGTACCGTGCCATCGCCCACCTCTACTCTCGGGAGTATGACTCCACTACTGTGCTGCACACTGCTCATGGTGTTGGAGTGACTATCGACATGGTGGTCCACGATGCTGCTTATGCTGCTCTGACACGTCTTCATGGAGAGTACCGGGAGTTGGACACCTCCCCTTCAGGCACATTGCTATCGCATCCGATGTTGATGCGGAGGGATACTACACTGCTGCCTACTCCACTGTCACCCGAGAGCCCTTCTACCATCAGAATCTGGTTCTGCATGCTGATGGGCTGGACAGAGCTAACCGAGCTCTTCGCCATGAGTTGTACACCACCCGTCAGCACCTGTACCGTGCTCTGACGCTGTTGCACCCCTCTGTCTGATCTGGTGATCTGTCGCGTTCTGCGATCTACCCTGCCAGGACCGTGATGCCCCAGGGTGTCGGCTGGCCAGATGTGGGAGGCTACTCTCCCGCACTTGGTCCTCTCCTGCCACCTGCACATCGGGTTCTGCACCAGAGTATCCGCGGACCCTAGGCTACTCACACGGAGGACTTCCCATCGCGTCACTACCAGCTGTCTGGCTACGCCTACCTCCACAGTTCCTCCTGGGAATGATGTAGGCTTGCTTGTTAGTGTTAGATGCATTCACTGCGAGCCTGCGTGCCGCCTATGATGTTCTTAGCCTATGTATTGAACTCTGTGTACCGAACTCTATACATGATCTCTTTTGTAAGATATGCCAACTACTATGTAGTATCTATCGTGTTCCTTTCATTATGCATGTTTCATCATGAATGATTTTTGCCCTTGCAAATTCCCAATGTTGAACTACCCCTGTTATATATTAGCAGGATGGTTAGACCAGGTGGTCGTGGTTGTGGTGGCCATGCCCCACCACCGCCTGAGTACATGGCTGGTATGATCCAACAGTTCAAGCTGAACTGTCAGTTCATGGAAAATATGATGGCTCAGTTTCCTCGCCCCAATATGAACCAGCAGCCAGCCCAAGTGACTTTGCAGGATTTCATGCGCCTCAACCCAACCGTGTACCACAGCTTAACTCAGCCTCTGTATGCTGATGACTAGCTCCGTGACATCACCTATGAGATGGAGTCTGCTGATGTAGCCCCTGCCAGCTATGTCACCTTTGCTTCCTTCTTCCTGAAAGGACCCGCTGCTCAATGGTGGGATAGTCACAGGCGTACTCTGCTGGTTGGAACAATCATCACTTGGCCAGACATCCAAGCTGCTTTCCGCACCCGTTTCATTCCTCAGGGAGTCATGGACCGGAAGAAGCGCGAGTTCCACAACCTCACCCAGGGCAACAAAACTGTCGAAGCTTATCAGCGGGAGTTTCTGGATCTGTCCCGCCATGCTGAAGAAGACATTGCCATTGATGCACGCAGACAGTAGAAGTTCCGTGATGGCCTTCAAGCTGACATCAAGCTCGCGCTTCTAGTGCACGACTTTGCTGATTTCGCCACCTTGGTGAACAAGGCCATCAATGTCGAAACTGGTCTGCAGGAACACCAGAGCTCTCACAGGCGCAACCGTGACACGAGCTCATCTTCGGGCCCGTCCTCGCAGAAGTGTAGGATATGGATGCCCAACATCATGTACCAGCCAACTACACCTTCTCCAAGGCAGTCCTATGCTGCACCACGTCTGCCTCCCCCACCAACTAGGCAGCCAAGGCTTCCAGCTCCACCACCCCAAGCTCCTGTTACCACTCCCAATAATGGTCTATGCTACAAGTGTGGCCAACCAGGTCACCTCGCCAGGAACTGCTTTCAGAACCAGAATCAACTGGCCCTTCCAGGAGTTGGCCGTGGAAGCAACCAGCCTCGCAACAATAATGCCAGGTCTTATGGTCGTGTTCATGCCAACCACGTTGATCTCAATGAAGTTCTAGACCAGCCTACTACCGTGATGGGTACACTCCTCGTAAATTCAGTACCAACATCTATTTTATTTGATACAGGTGCATCGCATTCATTCATGTCATAAGATTTTGCATGCTTGCACAACATTAAATGTGAGGACATGAACACTTCGCTATTAGTGCACACTCCCGCGGGCCAATGTCGGACCTCCATGATTTGCAACAACGTCCCCGTTGAAATCGAAGGACTGAAATTCCTTGTCTCTCCCATTGTACTGAAGTCCTGTAGCATTGATATCATTTTGGGAATGGATTGGTTGAAAGCGCATACTGCTTCTATAGTTTGCGCCACTAAGATCGTCCATCTGCTACACCCTTCTGATGAAATAATTGCTTACCAAGCTCATCTAGTTTAGAACGCCGAGGCACGACTTCATGCCTTGAATGCTTTGAACGCTGCACCACTCGAGGGCATTGAAAACATTCCTGTCATTCGTGAATTCCAAGACATCTTTCTGGAAGAACTTCCAGGGATTCCCCCTGCTAGGGCTATCGAATTCATTATCGACTTGAAACCAGGCACCACCCCTGTAGCCAAACGACCCTACAAGATGCCGCCACATGAACTCATTGAGCTTAAGGAGGAAATCGACAAATCTCTTGTCAAAGGTTTCATTCGCCCTAGTTGCTCTCCTTGGGAGCACCTTCTCTCTTTGTTAAGAAGAAGGATGGGACGAACCGATTAGTCCAAGACTACCGTCCTATAAACCAAGCTACCATTCAGAATAAATATCCTCTTCCTTGGATCAATGATCTTTATGATCAACTGGCTGGCTCATCAGCGTTCTCCAAACTCGAATTGTGGTTGAGTTACCACCAGATCCGTGTTCGTGAAGAGGATATCCCAAAAACCGCCTTTGTGACTCGGTATGGATCATACGAGTACACCGTCATGTCATTCGGCTTAACGAATGCTCCAGCCACTTTCTCTCGTCTGATGAACTACATATTCATGGATTACCTCGACAAGTTTGTCGTGGTTTATCTGGATGATATCCTGGTATTTTCCAAGAACAAAGAAGAACATGCTGAACATCTTCGTCTTGTGCTGGAAAAGCTCCGAGAGCATCAACTGTATGCTAAGTATTCCAAGTGTGAATTTTGGCTCCCTGAAGTAACCTATCTTGGGCACGTCATCTCCAAGGATGGTATTGCCATCAACCCTGAACGAGTCCAGGCTATTCTCGATTTGACTCCTCCGAAGAATGTCAAGCAAGTCCGAAGTTTTCTCGGTCTCGCCAGCTATTGCCATCGATTCATCGAGAACTTCTCCAGGATTGCTAGGCCTCTGACTAACCTGTTGCATAAGGGCGTCAAGTTCCAATGGACAGACAAGTGTCAAGAAAGTTTCCAGGCACTCAAAGACAAGTTGACTTCTGCCCCAGTGCTTGCTCCACCTGATACTAAGAAGGACTTCGTCATTTACTGCGACGCTTCCCATCAGGGATTAGGCTGTGTCCTAATGCAAGAGCGCAGAGTGATTGCTTATGCCTCTCGTCAACTACACCCTCATGAAGAAAACTACCCAGTTCACGACCTCGAGCTTGCTGCTGTCATTCATGCTTTGAAGCAGTGGCGACATTACCTTCTCGGCAATCATTGCGAGATCTTCACCGACCACCAAAGTCTAAACTATCTGTTTACTCAACCGGACCTGAACCTCCGACAATAGAGATGGATGGAGACTATTGCAGACTTTGACGTGGGTATATCCTATACCCCAAGCAAGGCTAATGTAATGGCTGATGCCTTGAGCCGCAAGTCTTACTGCAACCACCTACAGGTTCACAAAGTTCAACCCTCGCTTGTTGAAGAATTCAAAAGGTTGAACCTTCATATTGTTCCCCCTGGTGCACTCGCTCCCCCTGCCCCAGAGTTCTAGAAGATGAATCTTCGTGTTGTTACTAAGGGTTCTCTAAATACCCTGGCTGTCGTACCCGATCTCGTAGATGGTATAAAGACTATTCAAGGTTATGATTCTGAAGTCCATAAGATTAAACGCCATCTAGCAGAAGGAAAGCCCTCATTCTTCACTATCGCCGATGATGGCACCTTGTACTTCAAAGGCCGCCTAGTGGTACCATGTTCCAGGAAAATCCTGGATCAGACTAAAAAGGTTATGAAAGAAGCTCATGATACGTCTCCAACGTATCTATAATTTTTGATTGCTCCATGCTATATTATTTACTATTTTGGACTATATTGGGCTTTACTTTCCACTTTTATATTATTTTGGGACTAACCTATTAACCGGAGGCCCAGCCCAGAATTACTGTTTTTTGCCTATTTCAGTGTTTCGGAGAAACAAAATATCAAACGGAGTCCAAACGGAATGAAACCTTCGGAAACGTGATTTTCTCATCAGATAAGATCCAGGAGACTTGGACCCTCCGTCAAGAAAGCCACGAGGCGGTCACGAGGGTGAAGGGCGCCCCCCTAGTGCGCGCCCCCTGCCTCGTGGCCCCCTCGAAGGTCCACCGACGTACTTCTTCCTCCCATATATATCCACGTATCCCCAAACGATCGGGGACAGAGCCAAAAACCTAATTCCACCGCCTCAACTTTCTGTATCCACGAGATACCATCTTGAGGCCTATTCCAGAGCTCCGCCGGAGGGGGCATCGATCATGGAGGGCTTCTACATCATCATCCAAGCCCCTCCGATGAAGTGTGAGTAGTTTATTTCAGACCTACGGGTCCATAGTTAGTAGCTAGATGGCTTCTTCTCTCTTTTTGGATCTCAATACAATGTTCTCCCCCTCTCTTGTGGAGATCTATATGATGTAATCTTCTTTTTGCGGTGTGTTTGTTGAGATCGATGAATTGTGGGTTTATGATCAAGTCTATCTATGAATAATATTTGAATCTTCTCTGAATTCTTTTATGTATGATTGGTTATCTTTGCAAGTCTCTTCGAATTATCAGTTTGGTTTGGCCTACTAGATTGGTTTTTCTTGCCATGGGAGAAGTGCTTAGCTTTGGGTTCGATCTTGCGGTGTCCTTTCCCAGTGACAGAAGGGGCAGCAAGGCACGTATTGTATTGTTGCCATCGAGGATAACAAGATGGGGTTGTTATCATATTGCATGAAACTATCCCTCTACATCATGTCATCTTACTTAAGGCGTTACTTTGTTTTTAACTTAATACTCTAGATGCATGCTGGATAGCGGTCGATGAGTGGAGTAATAGTAGTAGATGCAAGCAGGAGTCGGTCTACTTGTCTCGGACGTGATACCTATATACATGATCATACCTATATATATTCTCATAACTATGCTCAATTCTATCAATTGCTCAACAGTAATTTGTTCACCCACCGTAGAATACTTATGCTCTTGAGAGAAGCCACTAGTGAAACCTATGGCCCCCGGGTCTCTTTCTTATCATATCAATCTCCATCACTTTATTATTGTTTTGCTTTTACTTTGCTTTTACTTTTCACTTTGCATCTCTATACCAAAAATACCAAAAATATTATTTATCATCTCTATCAGATCTCACTTTTGTAAGTGACCGTGAAGGGATTGACAACCCCTAAGCGCGTTGGTTGCGTTGAGCTATTGTTTTTGTGTAGGTACGAGGGACTCGCGCGTAGCCTCCTACTGGATTGATACATTGGTTCTCAAAAACTAAGGGAAATACTTACGCTACTTTGCTGCATCATCCTGTCCTCTTCGGGGAAATCCAACGCAGTGCTCAAGAGGTAGCAAGAAGAATTTCTGGCGCCGTTGCCGGGGAGTCTGCGTAAAAGTCAACATACCAAGTACCCATCACAATCCCTATCTCCTGCATTACATTATTTGCCATTTGCCTCTAGTTTTCCTCTCCCCCACTTCACCCTTGCCGTTTTATTCACCCTCTCTCTCTATCCTCCCTCTCTATTTGCCTCTTTTGCCCGTTTGCTTTTTGTTTGCTCGTGTGTTGGATTGCTTGTTTGTCGCGATGGCTCAAGATAATACTAAATTGTGTGACTTCACCAATACCAACAATAATGATTTCCTTAGCACTCCGATTGCTCCTCTTACCGATGCTGAATCTTCTGAAATTAATACTGCTTTGCTGAATCTTGTCATGAAAGATCCGTTTTCCGGCCTTCCTAGTGAAGATGCCGCTACCCATCTTAATAGCTTCGTTGATTTGTGTGACATGCAAAAGAAGAAAGATGTCGATAATGATATTGTTAAACTGGAGCTATTTCCTTTTTCGCTTAGAGATCGTGCTAAAGCTTGGTTTTCATCTTTGCCCCAAAATAGTATTGATTCATGGAACAAGTGCAAAGATGCTTTTATCTCTAAGTATTTTCCTCCCGCTAAGATCATCTCACTTAGAAACGATATTATGAATTTTAAGCAACTTGATCATGAACATGTTGCACAATCTTGGGAGAGAATGAAATTAATGATATGTAATTTCCCTACTCATGGTTTGAATTTGTGGATGATTATACAAAATTTTTATGCCGGATTGAATTTTGCTTCTAGAAATCTTTTAGATTCGGCCGCGGGAGGCACTTTTATGGAGATCACTTTAGGAGATGCTACTAAACTCCTAGATAATATTATGGTTAATTATTCTCAATGGCATACTGAAAGATCTACAAATAAAAAGGTGCATGCGATAGAAGAAATTAATATTTTGAGTGGAAAGATGGATGAACTTATGAAATTATTTGCTAATAAGAGTGTTCCTTCTGATCCTAATGATATTACCTTGTCTACTTTGATTGAAAATAACAATGAATCTATGGATGTGAATTTTGTTGGTAGGAACAATTTTGGTAACAACACGTATAGAGGAAATTTCAATCCTAGGCCTTATCCTAGTAATCCCTCTAGTAATTTTGGTAATTCCTACAACAATTCTTATGGAAATTATAATAAGATGCCCTCTGATTTTGAATCTAATATTAAAGAATTTATTTCTTCACAAAAGAATTTTAATGCTATGATTGAAGAAAAATTGCTTAAGATTGATGATTTGGCTAGCAACGTTGATAGAATTTCTCTTGATGTTGATTCTTTAAAGCTTAGATCTATTCCCCCTAAGCATGATATCAATGAGTCTCTCAAATCCATGAGAATTTCCATTGATGAGTGCAAAGAAAGAACCGCTAGGACGCGTGCTATGAAAGATGCCTTTATTAAAGCGTGTTCTTCTAGTTCCTATGAAAATAATGATGAAGATCTAAAAGTTATTGATGTGTCCCCTATTAAATCTTTGTTTTTGCAATATTAATCATGACAATGATGGGACTGAATATGATCCACCTTTACCTAGAAGGCGTTCTAAAAATTCGGAGTATTTAGATCTTGATGGTGAAATTGATAAAAGTGGGATTAAAAGAAATAAAACCCTAGATGATGCTAAACCCACTATATTAGATTTCAAGGAATTTAATTATGAAAATTTCTCTTTGATTGATTGTATTTCCTTGTTTCAATCCTTGCTAAAATCTCCTCATGCTTATAGTCAAAATAAAGCCTTTACCGAACATATCGTTGATGCCTTGATGCAATCTTATGAAGAAAAACTTGAGTTGAAAGTTTCTATCCCTAGAAAAATTTATGATGAGTGGGAACCTACTATTAAAATTAAAATTAAAGATTATGAGTTTTATGCTTTGTGTGATTTGGGTGCTAGCGTCTCTACTATTCCCAAAACTTTGTGTGATTTGCTAGATTTGCTAGATTTTGATGATTGCTCTCTAAACTTGCATCTTGCAGATTCCACTATTAAGAAACCTATGGGAAGAATTAATGATTTTCTTATTGTTGCAAATATGAATTATGTGCCCGTAGATCTTATCGTTCTTGATATAGATTGCAATCCTTCTTGCACTGTTATTCTCGGTAGACCTTTCCTTAGAACGGTTGGTGCAATTATTGATATGAAGGAAGGGAATATTAGATTCCAATTTCCATTAAAAAAGGGCATGGAATACTTCCATAGAAATAAAATTAAATTACCATATGAATCTATCATGAGAGCCACTTATGGATTGCCTACCAAAGATGGCAATACCTAGATCTATTCTTGCTTGTTATGCCTAGCTAGGGGCGTTAAACGATAGTGCTTGTTGGGAGGCAACCCAATTTTGTTTTTATTAATTGATTTTTGCTCCTGCTTAGTAATAAATAATTTATCTAGACTCTGTTTTGGTTGTGTTTTTTTGTGTTTAATTAGTGTTTGTGCCAAGTAGAACCGTTGGGAAGACTTGGGGAAAGTATTTTTAATCTTGCTGTAAAAAACAGAAACTTTAGCGCTCACGAGAATTGCTGCTATTTTTATTTGGAAAGTGATATTTAGTTAATTAATTTTTCAGATGATTAATAGATAAATTCCTCACGTCCAGAAATTTCTTTTAGAATTTTTGGGGTTCCAGAACTTGCGTTAGCTACAGATTACTACAGACTGTTCTATTTTTGACAGATTCTGTTTTTCGTGTGTTGTTTGCTTATTTTGATGAATCTATGGCTAGTAAAATAGTTTATAATCCATAGATAAGTTGGAATACAGTAGGTTTAACACCAATATAAATAAAGAATGAGTTCATTACAGTACCTTGAAGTGGTCTTTTGTTTTCTTTCGCTAACGGAGCTCACGAGATTTTCTACTTTAAGTTTTGTGTTGTGAAGTTTTCAAGTTTTGGGTAAAGATTTGATGGATTATGTAACAAGGAGTGGCAAGAGCCTAAGCTTGGGGATGCCCATGGCACCCCCAAGATAATCTAAGGACACCTAAAAGCCAAAGCTTGGGGATGCCCCGGAAGGCATCCCGTCTTTCGTCTACTTCTATCGGTAACTTTACTTGGAGCTTTATTTTTTTTGACTAACTGCTGCAAGGCACAACCTCACAGTCGTTTATTCCAAATGAAGCAATAGTCCAGTACAAGTTAACTATATACAGAAAGAAACAAAAGAGATCCAAGGGAGGCAAACTTACCTAAACCTACCTATACAAAGGAGAACTCAAGGTAACCCTTCCAACCAGGCTAGGAGGAGGGGTCTAACATGAGCCTTAACTCTATGAGAAAGCAAAGTTAGGTCATGTACAAATTTACAACGCCAAGCACTAAACGTAGGTCGTTCCCCTCTGAAAGTCCTTCCATTCCGAAGAATCCAAATGTTCCAAGCTGCTGTGAACACCACCTCAAAGAAAAAGCATTTAGCAAATCTTTGTCTGGCCAAAGAAATGCATTGATGGACATTAGAACCACCAAACCAGTCAATCTGCAAATAAGTCCAGATCCTCATACTGAAGTTACAGGAAAAAAACAAGTGTTGATGATCCTCATAAATATGCTGGTGGCACAACATACAAAGATTATCAGCATCCCCAGCCCGCCAGTGCCTCCTCACCAGCAGGTCCTTGGTGTTGAGTCTGTCAAAGAATAGGAGCCAAGCAAAAACCTTGATTTTCAGCGTACATCGACTACTCCATAACCATTTGCAAGGCTGAATGGTGACCATATGAGAGTGCATGATGGTGTAGTAGCTCTTTGAAGTGTAAGCTCCCGTGGGTCCTACCCAAGACCAAACATCATTAGCCAACGGGTCCCTATCCAAGTTGTTCACCCAGACAGTGAGCGAATCAAGTTCAGTAGCAGCCTGCTAGGAAATAGGCAACTGAAAGAAAGAGGCCCTATCGTGACTGTCAATGAAATCTGCCACAGAAATCTTATCATCCAAAGCATAAGAGAACAACCGAGGCAATCTATGTCTCAAAGGCATGGTTGGACCACCCAAATTCCAAGCATCAGACCAGAACAAAACCGAGTCCCCTTTGTTAACTGAAACGGAGGCAACAGCTCTGTAATTATCAGCTAACTTAAAAATATTCTTCCACCAAAAGGAGCCACAAAGAACAGTGGCATGAGGGACAACTCCATCATAGTATGAATCCCACAACAAGGATACCCAGGGTATAACCGCTTTATTCTAGAATTTATGTAAGTGTTTAATGAGGAGCCCTTGGTTCTGAAGCTGCAAGTTGATGACCCCCAATCCTCCTTTTTCCTTGGGTCTACAAACCATATCCCACGCTGCAAGGGATTGCCTCGGTGTATCAGAGTTTCCTCTCCAAAGACATCGGCGCATAATCCGCTCTAATTGCTTGATGATGCCAGGTGGAATGGATAGGGAGCAGAGGAAGTATATAGGCATGGACGAAAGAACCGATCTCAGCAACTGGAGTCTGCAACCTTGGTTCAACATAGCTGAACTTGCAGTCAAACGCCTCTTAAGTGAATCCACCAAGGGCATCAGATCAAGGATCGTGGGCTTGGTCGTTCCCAAGGGGAGGCCAAGATAGGTGAATGGCAGTGATCCTAGAGTACATTGAAAGACCTGAGAAAGCCGAAGAGCCTCAGCTTTAGGGAAATTAATAGGTACCATCATGGACTTAGCAAAGTTTACTCTAAGACCAGTCGGTTCAGCAAAAACCTGCAACATAGCTCTGAGGGCTAGGAGCTGGGCTTCATCCGCAGGGAGTAGCATGATAGTATCATCAACATACTGGATTATTGGAAAATCCTTGTCATTGCAATCAATCGGCAGAGAGAGAGTACCATCCAGCAACATCTTGTTAACAACCGACTGCAACGGGTCTGCTGCCAAAACAAAAAGCAATGGAGAAAAAGGGCCCCCTTGCCTAACCCCACGCTTACACTTAAAGTGATTGCCAGGGATGCCATTAAGAAGTACCTGAGAGTCACCAGAGGACAAAATTTCCTTGACCCAACCAATCCATTTGGGGGGAAACCTTTTGCCATAAGCAGAGCCAGAATGGCCTCATGCTCAACAGTATCAAAAGCCTTAGCAAAGTCCAACTTTAAGAGTATGATTGATTTCTTTGATTGCTTACACTGATAGATGTACTGAAACGCCCATGCCAAACAATCCTGAATAGACCGATGTTTCAAAAAACCATATTGGTTCTTTTGTATGCACTTGAGGATTACCTTTTGCAATCGATTGGCCAATAGTTTGGTGAGGAATTTGAGGCAGGTATTAGTTAAGGAAATAGGCCTGAAATCATTAGGGCCCATTGGCATCAACATTTTGGGGATGAGGGTGATGAAGGAAGAATTGATATTCTGCAAGCTGATCCTCCCCTCAAAAAAGTCCTTAACTAACTTTCTGAAATCTGTCTCAATAATAGTCCAACATTTCTTGACAAACATATCGTTAAACCCATCAGGTCCAGGTGCCCGATTAGTAGGCAGATCTTTAAGTACCGCAGAAATCTCGTCATCAGAAAAGGGAGCGTCCAATTCCTCAAGGCCCAAGACAGGGGCAATCAAAGAGGAGAGATCAAAACCCATGGAGATACCCTGCGCTTGGCCCATTCTGGACTTAAAGGAGTTCCATAAAATTCCTGCCATTTGGTCATGATCACTGACAACAAAGCCATCCTCTCTCTGCAACGAGGAGATCGTGTTTCGTCTAAGCCTCTCTGAGGCCATAGCATGAAAGAAATTGGAGTTTTCGTCCCCCACCATGATATATCTGATGGCGCACCTCTGCTTCCAATATATATGATGCAGTTTCAGTACGCGTTCATACTGAAGCTTGACCCTTTTCCTGAAGTTGAACTCAGGTCTGGTCAGGGGTCTGAGTTCCTCAAGGTTATCAAAATACAAAACCACCTCTGAACATTTAGTGGCCAACCTTTTTAAGGAGGAAATATTAGTGCTCCACTTCTTGAGTGCAAGTCTCAACCTCTTGAATTTAACAGACAAAGTGGCAGGTGCAGATAAGCCCACAGCAACGGGCTCCTCCCAAGAGGTCTTAACACAGTCAAGAAAACCTGGCATTTCCACCCAAAAATTCTCAAAGCGGAAGATCTTCGACTTCAGAATAGTGGTATCGATTGACACAACACAAGGCACATGATCGGAGGAGGTTTTAGCCAAAGGAAATACTAATGTATTCGGATAAGCAGATATCCAGTCAACAGTAGTAAAAAACCAATCCAGCTGCTCCAAAAGAGGCTGTTCCTGCATATTAGACCAGGTGTAGGCTCTGCCTTTCAGTGGTAACTCAAGCAAACCTAGATGGCCGATGATCTCATTGAACAAAAAAATATCATTAACATCTCCCCCAGGCCTATTCCTATTATCCAAAGAACGGATAAAATTGAAATCTCCAAGTAAGAGCCAGTTTTGATCCAGAGGTATAGGAAGGTTATACAACCATTGAAAAAATCATCCCGTTGTGGCCCATGGCATGGGCCATAGACAGAAACCAAAGTCCAAGTTTCAGAATTATGCACAGACTTGAAAGATATAACTAGGCCAAAGCGTTGTACCTCAACCAGAGTGCCACTAAAAACTGCTGAATTCCAAATAACCAGTATGCCACCTGAGGCTCCCACAGAAGGGGAAAACGCAAATCGATCGAACCTACGTGGACAAAAAGCACGTATCAATCTCTGATCAAAATGCTCGACCTTAGTTTCTTGCAGACATATGATAGAACATTTGCTCTCTTCAATTTTAGCCCTGACATCCCGTTGCCTGTCCTCAGAGTTCAGGCCACGCACATTCCAGCACAACACTCGCCAATTATGATAAGATGTATGATCCATAAACGCAGTAATAAAAGCATAGTAAACTCATAACTGCATAACAGAATGAGTAACAGAGCATAACAAAGTTCACCCAAACGACAGATAGACCCAACACACATAAGTCCAGAATAATAATGACCCAAAAGAAACAAGGTCTCTGAACCCATCCCCATCCAAAATAAACAAGATCAATCATCATTGGGAGGCTTGGTCGATTCATCAAACTCCGGGCCCGCCATAAGCTTGGCCACCGTAAGATCTTCAGGAGGGATTTGCAGCGCCTCACCCAGCAACTACAGAGTAGGGATAGGCGTCGGAGGTGGAAGCGCAACTCTATCTTTGTTCGGCTCCGGCACAGGGAGGCGTGGCTTCTTAGCCCGCGGTCAACGTAGGCTTGAAGTCCTCATCGGGATGGCAGAGATGGGCTTGAAACCTGTCGCCTTGGCGCAGCTCCGAGTTACCTGTCTGGTGGAGAAGTCTGGCTCTACAACAACCAACTGGGCAGCCTTGCATGATCTGCTAGATGTTCGCTTCCCAAGGATAGGAGGCGTCTGAGCCTGGAACTGAAAATCCCCCGAAGAAATATCCTGGCTGGGCGGCTGCTCCTCCACGTGTTGTACCTCCTGAGTAGACTGCTCTGGTTCTGTCATGGTAAGTGACTGCGGCTGTAGCGGCGCAATTATAACTGAAGACCTGTTCTTGGGAGCGCACCGGGCCGACGAGAAGAAACCAGCAGCTGCCATCTGATTGATAAATTCCAGCTAAATCGCCCATGGCCAAAAGTGTCTGGGCAAGAAAGAAGGTGGGAGCACCGACAAAGAAAGAGAGCAGGGGATCCGTGCAGTAACAATCTCAGGTAACATCATACGGAAAATTCGTTCCCAGATCATCTGTAGCGGCAGAACCGGCCAATAAACTACACGCACAATGCCCAACTGAATTGGGTCAACCACAGGCTGGTGCAATTGCTGCTGGACCTCCAAATTGAGACCCTGATGGTCATTCATTGCCACAGAGCCAGAGGAACCAAAAGAAGGCGCGTCCATTACCATGGAGTTCTGTTCAACCTCTTCCTCATTCTGTGCGGCGTCCTGATTATCATCCACAGGCTGATTCTGAGCTTGATCTTCCCAAGCACCCGAGCCCTCATCCTGCTGAACATTCGGTTCCCAACCATTGAATCCTTGCTGAACTGGCTGATAATGTGGCAGGATGGCATTCCACCCTAAAGCTGGGTAAGGTGGCATAGCCCAAAAAGGTTGCGGGGGGTTTTCTCCAGGCATCGGATGTGGATTGCCATCCAACGGCATCGGATCCTCATCCGCCCCAATCATGTCTTCAGCAAACTCAGCAGACAGTATATAGCATGCAGACGTCCAAGACACAATCGTACCACCCAATTAGCGAACTCGTGGAAAACCACATCGCGAGGAACCAGAGCATTATCTGGAAAAGAAGCACGGACAAGGGAGCGGGTACGTCGACGGTTGGTGTGGTTCCAATAATGAAACTGACCAAAAGTCCCAACCACATCAGCAAGTCCCTGCGTGTTCCGATAATCCAAAGGGATTCCAATGAACATAAGCCAGCCCGTACGATATCCATGCAGTGCACGAAACCCCTCTCCATGATCATGCGGAATAAATCTGACAAAGAACTCTTCTCCCTCCTCGTCTAGGCCCAAAGGAAAAGGCAGATGCAAGGTAAAGGATCCACGGACGACTGGGTCATCCATCTCAAACAGGCCAACTCCATGAACCCATGGCTGAGCAGAACGTACCGGAACTTGCAGGGTCTGGGTGATGAAGTGCAACACCTGTTCCCGCCTGATGGCCACCAGATGAGCGGGTGGCACTGGCTCAGCGATGGCCACCATGAACTGCTCATGCATGCGTGGGGGAGGCTGCTGAGAGGTGAAGTAGGTGCGCGGCAGTTTGTCTCCACCATCGTCGATGATGTCGTAGCCGGCCGGAAGAAAACGCCGTGGGTCGAGAGCATAGACCGCCATTGAGAGATCAGGCGGAGAGACCCCAGGGGGTTGCAATGTAGTCGGCGACGGCGATGAAGAAGTAGCAGATTGGGGTTTTTTGGGGGGCGGCGATGGATTGGAGGGCGGAGAGGCCAGCTGCTCTGTTCGGGCGCGAGAAACGAAACCTGGCGATGGGACTTTGGGCACCCAGATGGATGACTCGGGCGGCTGGCGGACGCAATCTTTTTTAATGTGACCAAACCTAAAGCACTTGCGGCACCGGACCAAATTTGTGCAGGTCGCTGAAGTGTGGGCCATACCCAAACAATGCTGACAGTCCCAAAACTTGGCAGCGAGGTCTTCAATCATCTCATCAAAACTCTGCAGATCAGAAACAATATCCTGTGGGGATGGAATATGAGTAGCCTGAGGTCCAGCATCAATAGAATCATCATCAGATACGTTGATTGGGGCCTTGACAGTATCTGGGCCCAAGGTGTCAGGGCTAGGTGGGCCAGCGTTATCTAGATCAATAGGAAAATCTTTTGAACCCGAGAACTTCGGCCCAACAATAACTTTCAAAATCCCTGAAGATCCGGACGAAGAAGGAACCAAACGCGGAGATTCCGGAGAAGGTGGCAAAGATCCAAATTTGATGGCCACCGGCGGCGAGGGGGTGTGTATCTCCGGCGAGGAAGGCTCCTCATCAGAATTAACCACATAACCAGCCTCCCGAACAGTTAAACAATCTTGAGAGGAGGTAGGATAACGATAACCTTTGCACGCCTCATAGTTAATGAAGGTGGCAAACCTAAGCTTCTTCTTGGCACCCAAAGAGGTTTTAGGAGATGATTTGGCCAGAGGTTTTTTCATGGCTAACAACCCTACTTTGGCTCTAGCCTTTGAGGGACTAACCAAGATCCATTCCTGTTGACACTCTAATTGCCAACGCTTAAACTCTTGCTCCCAATCAGGACCCCCACGTCCCCAAAGATGAAAGAAACACTTAAAATGGTCGCACACAAAGGATCTTTGGTGCAGAATGAAAAATCCAACATCCTTGCAAGAGACATGAAAGGAGAATACACGGTCTCGTAGGCAAGATACCTTAAGTGAAGAACAATACCCTCCAAGAGCAGCTTCAAGAGAGAGACCAACATTATCCTCATCCAGTCGGAAGGAACTCCGAGCAAAAGAGACCACCATGATGAAGTGGCCAGATCATTCCGTAGGATGCACCGTCCTCCGAAAAGAGCGCCAGATCTCCTGAGAAAAGGCCATTCTGGGGAAAAAATCCAACCCAAGCGAGATGGATGCATGCACCGCCATGAAGATGGTAACCAAAGGAAAGAGGAAAGGACGCCGGAGCGAATGAGCGGATCAAAAGTCCTGCCCCACGGTTGAACGTGGAGATCGCCGGCGTGGAGGGCGGCTAGGGTTTAGGTCGGTGGTGGGAGGTGGGAGTCTTCATTTTTTGCCCTGTTTTTGGAACTATATTTTTATTCACCACATGATATGTGTTTTGCTTGGAGCGTCTTTTATGATTTGAGTATTTTCTTGTTAGTCTACCACAATCATCCTTGCTGTACACACCTTTTAAGAGAGCCATACATGATTTGGAATTTGTTAGAATACTCTATGTGCTTCACTTATATCTTTTGAGCTCTATAGTTTTATTCTATGTGCTTCACTTATATCTTTTGAGTTTTATAGTTTTTCTCTAGTGCTGCACTTATATCTTTTAGAGCACGGTGGTGGATTTGTTTTATAGAAACTATTGATCTCTCATGCTTCACTTAGATTATTTTGAGAGTCTTATTAGCATGGTAATTTGCTTAAAATCCTAATATGCTTGGTATGCAAGATTAATATTAAACTTTCTTATGAGTGTGTTGAATACTAAGAAAAGTTTGATGCTTGAAAAGTCATGCTAGTTGAGTAGTTGTGAAATTGAGAAATACTTGTGTTGAAGTTTGCAAGTCCTGTAGCATGCACGTATGGTAAATGTTATGCAACAAATTTGAAACATGAGGTGTTATTTGATTGTCTTCCTTATGAGTGGCGGTCGGGGACGAGCGATGGTCTTTTCCTACCAATCTATCCCCCTAGGAGCATGTGCGTAGTGCCAAGGTTTTTGATGACTTGTGGATTTTTGCAATAAGTATATGAGTTTTTATGACTAATGTTGAGTCCATGGATTATACGCACTCTCACCCTTCCATCCTTGCTAGCCTCTTCGGTACCGTGCATTGCCCTTTCTCACATTGAAAGTTGGCGCAAACTTCGCCGGTGCATCCAAACCCCGTGATATGATACGCTCTTTCACACATAAACCTCCTTATATCTTCCTCAAAACAGCCACCATACCTACCTATTATGGCATTTCCATAGCCATTACGAGATATATTGCCATGCAACTTTCCATCATTCTGTTCATCATGACACATTCATCATTGTCATATTGCTTAGCATGATCATGTAGTTGACATAGTATTTGTGGCAAAGCCACCGTTCATAATTCTTTCATACATGTCACTTTTGGTTCATTGCATATCCTGGTACACCGCCAGAGGCATTCATATAGAGTCATCTTTGTTCTAGTATCGAGTTGTAATCATTGAGTTGTAAATAAATAGAAGTGTGATGATCATCATTATTAGAGCATTGTCCCAAGTGAGGAATAAAAAAGAGAAGGCCTAAAAAAAGAGAAAGGCCATAAAAAAGGCCCAAAAAAATAAGAGAAAAGAGAGAAGGGACAATGTTACTATCCTTTTACCACACTTGTGCTTCAAAGTAGCACCATGATCTTCATAGTAGAGAGTCTCTCATGTTATCACTTTCATATACTAGTGGGAATTTTTCATTATAGAACTTGGCTAGTATATTCCAAGAATGGGCCTCCTCAAGTGCCCTAGGTCTTCGTGAGCAAGCAAGTTGGATGCACACCCACTTAGTTTCTTTTGTTGAGCTTTCATACATTTATAGCTCTAGTGCATCCGTTGCATGGAAATCCCTACTCCTTGCATTAACATCAATCGGTGGGCATCTCCATAGCCCATTGATTAGCCTCGTTGATGTGAGACTTTCTACTTTTTTTGTCTTCTCCACATAACCCCCTTCATTATATTCTATTTCACCCATAGTGCTATGTCCATGGCTCGCGCTCATATATTGCGTGAAAGTTTATAGGTTTGAGATTACTAAAGTATGAAACAATTGCTTGGCTTGTCATCGGGGTTGTGCATGATGAGAGCATTCTTGTGTGACGAAAATGAAACATGACTAAACTATATGATTTTGTAGGGATGAACTTTCTTTGGCCATGTTATTTTGAGAAGACATAATTGCTTAGTTAGTATGCTTGAAGTATTATCATTTTTATGTCAATATGAACTTTTGTCTTGAATATTTCAGATCTGAATATTCATACCACAATTAAGAAAAATTACATTAGAATTATGCCAAGTAGCACTCTGCATCAAAAATTCTCTTTTTATCATTTACCTACTCGAGGACGAGCAGGAATTAAGCTTGGGGATGCTTGATACGTCTCCAACATATCTATAATTTTTGATTGCTCCATGCTATATTATCTACTGTTTTGGACTATATTGGGCTTTATTTTCCACTTTTATATTATTTTTCGGACTAACCTATTAACCAGAGGCCCAGCCCAGAATTACTGTTTTTGCCTATTTTAGTGTTTCGGAGAAATAGAATATCAAACGGAGTCCAAACGGAATGAAACCTTCGGAAACGTGATTTTCTCATCAGATAAGATCCAGGAGACTTGGACCCTCCGTCAAGAAAGCCACGAGGCGGTCACGAGGGTGGAGGGCGCCCCCCTAGGGCGCGTCCCGTGCCTCATGGGCCCCTCGAAGCTCCATCGACGTACTTCTTCCTCCCATATATATCCATGTATCCCCAAACGATCGGGGACGGAGCCAAAAACCTAATTCCACCGCCGCAACTTTCTGTATCCACGAGATCCCATCTTGGGGCCTGTTCCGGAGCTCCGCCGGAGGGGGCATCGATCTTGGAGGGCTTCTACATCATCATCCAAGCCCCTCCGATGAAGTGTGAGTAGTTTATTTCAGACCTACGGGTCCATAGTTAGTAGCTAGATGGCTTCTTCTCTCTTTTTGGATCTCAATACAATGTTCTCCCCTCTTTTGTGGAGATATATTCGATGTAATCTTCTTTTTGCGGTGTGTTTGTTGAGACTGATGAATTGTGGGTTTATGATCAAGTCTATCTATGAATAATATTTGAATCTTCTCTGAATTCTTTTATGTATGATTGGTTATCTTTGCAAGTCTCTTCGAATTATCAGTTTGGTTTGGCCTACTAGATTGGTTTTTCTTGCCATGGGAGAAGTTCTTAGCTTTGGGTTCGATCTTGCGGTGTCCTTTCCCAGTGACAGAAGGGGCAGCAAGGCACGTATTGTATTGTTGCCATCGAGGATAACAAGATGATTTTTTTTATCATATTGCATGAAACTATCCCTCTACATCATGTCATCTTGCTTAAGGCGTTACTCTATTTTTAACTTAATACTCTAGATGCATGCTGGATAGCGGTCGATGAGTGGAGTAATAGTAGTAGATGCAGGCAGGAGTCGGTCTACTTGTCTCGGACGTGATGCCTATATACATGATCATACCTAGATATTCTCATAACTATGCTCAATTCTGTCAATTTCTCAACAGTAATTTGTTCACCCACCGTAGAATACTTATGCTCTTGAGAGAAGCCACTAGTGAAACCTATGGCCCCCATGTCTCTTTCTTATCATATCAATCTCCATCACTTTATTATTGTTTTGCTTTTACTTTTCACTTTGCATCTCTATACCAAAAATACCAAAAATATTATTTATCATCTCTATCAGATCTCACTTTCGTAAGTGACCGTGAAGGGAATGACAACCCCTAAGCGCGTTGGTTGCATTGAGCTATTGTTTTTGTGTAGGTACGAGGGACTCGCGCGTATCCTCCTACTAGATTGATACCTTGGTTCTCAAAACTGAGGGAAATACTTACGCTACTTTGCTGCATCATCCTCTCCTCTTCGGGGAAATCCAACGCAGTGCTCAAGAGGTAGCAGCTCAGGATATGCCTTTGTCTATTCATCCCGGTAGTACAAAGATGTACCAGGACATCCGTCAAAGATTCTGGTGGTCTAATATGAAGCAAGACATTGCTCGATATGTTGCTGAGTGTGACGTTTATCATCCTATCAAAGCTGAACATTAAAGGCTTGTTGGAACTCTGCAACCTATCTCTATTCCTGAATGGAAATGGGACCATGTTGAAATGGATTTCGTCACTGGATTTCCCAAATCGCAGAAAGGTAATGATGCTATTCTTGTCATCATTGACCGGCTTTCTAAAGTTGCACATTTTCTGGCGGTCAAAGAAACAATCACTGCAAGTCAGCTTGCAACTCTCTACATGTCCAGAATTGTTTCACTTCACGGTATTCCACTGGTTATCAATACAGGTCGTGGCATCTTGTTTACTTCAAGATTCTGGGTAAGTTTCCAAGAAGCTATGGGAACTCATCTGTCATTCAGTACTGCGTTTCATCCTCAGTCGCAAGGGCAGGTTGAACGTGTCAACCAAGTTCTCGAAGACATGCTTCGAGCATGCGTAAATTCCTTCGGCAAGAAATGGGAGGAATCTCTTCCATATGCTGAGTTCTCTTATAATAATAGCTATCAAGCTAGTCTGAAGATGTCCCCCTTCGAAGTGCTATATGGACGAAAGTATCGGACCCCTCTGAACTGGTCAGAAACTGGGGAACGTCCACTCTTCGGTCCAGATATTATCCAATAGGCCGAAGAACAAGTCCGCATCATTCGCGAGAATCTCAAGACTGCTCAGTCACGTCCGAAAAGTCAGTATGACCGTCAGCACAAAGACATGGTCTATCAACCTGGCGAAAAGGCTTATCTTCGAGTTACACCAATGAAGGGTGCTCACCGCTTCGGGATCAAGGGCAAGCTAGCTCCTTGCTCTATTGGCCCATTCACTATTCTCGAAAGGCGTGGAAAAGTGGCATATCAACTGGAGATTTCGCCGAACCTTTCTCAGGTTCACGATGTGTTCCACATGTCATAGCTCCGTCGTTGCTTCAAGGATCCAATCCGAGCAGTGGATCATGAAGTGCTCGAATTGCAACAGGACCTCTCCTATAAAGAGCATCCGGTCCGCATTCTCGACCAAGCTGAACACCGCACACGTCAGAAAGCGATTAAGTTCCTCAAGGTCCAATGGTCGCCTCACTCTGAAGATGAAGCCACTTGGGAACGCGAGGACCGCCTGCGTGATGAATAACCCGCACTGTTTCCTTCTACCTCCTAAATCTCGGGACGAGATTTCTTGTACTGGAGGAGTTTTGTAACGCCTGGGTAATCAAGCTATAGTAATTCCACGCAAATGGTGCCACGTCACCATGGTTATTGTTGCTAATCTACCGTTAGTTCAAAACCGATTCAACTTCAAATTTAAAATAAAGTTAAATAATAAAAGTTTTCAAAAATTAAAACAAAAATGTTCGGAGCATGCCAAAAATGGCATAGGTAATTATAGTAAAGAAAACACAAATTTATAAAACTTAAATGCCCTAAGTTGAATTAAAACAATAAACGAAAATAGATAAAAGACAAAGAATAAAAACAGAAAAACAAAAGACAGAAAAAAACAAAACCCTCCTCCCACTAGGCAGCCGGCCTAGCTGCTGGCCAGCCCACTGGCCCCTCAGGCCCAACCGGCCATCCCCATAACCCCCCACGCCCCCGAAACCCTAACCCCCACGCACCACACCCCCGTCGCCCCACTTTCCCCCTCCTGATCCAGATTGGATCGGGATTGATCCCACCGCGCCGTCCGCCGCCCGCGCCAGGACGCTGCCGCTCGGAGCTTCCCTTGCCGGATTTCCTCCTCTACGCCCGTCGTCCCCAACCTCCACCTCGCGCCCCGCTGCCCTCGTCCCTACACCACTCGGTGAGGCCCTGGCCTCGTCCTCTCCCTGCACGCGCACCGCCCGAGCTCTCATGCGCTTCGCGCCCGCAGCCCCCTACGCCGCGCTCCAACCCCTGGCATCCTCCTCCTGCCGCTGCGGCACGACTGCTACTGCAACTTCGCGCCGCCGTCGCCCTACCGCGCCGCGCCACGCCGCACCTGGCCTCGCTCGCCGCAGCCCATACTGCTCCCGCTGCGCGAACCGCCCCTCACCTTCGCCGTCCACCTCCCCGTCCGGCCGTGCGCCGCGACACCCCACCTTTCCGCCCATGCCGCGGCCCACTGCTTGACCGTGCCGCCTCCCCCTGCTGCTTGCCTCCGCTGGCGCTGCTTGTTGCTGCGGCCACCCCCGTCTTGCGTGCGCGCCCTACCGGCCGTCGTGCTCGCCGCGTCCAGCCCCTCCCCGTGCTCGCGAAGCTGCCATGCCTTTTTCGGCCACCACAGCTACCTCCCCGTGGCCCCCTGCTTCGCCAGTCACCGCCGTTGCAACGCCTCCCGCACCCCCTGCTGGCCGCGCCATGGCCGACACCAGCGCGTCGCCTTGGCCCCCATGCCATACTGCCGCTCGTGCGATGGCCGGTGGCAACCCGCCAGCCTCACCCCCGGTGGCCTCGGGCGCCCACGCCCAGCGCCCGATCCATTGCCCAGCGCCCGCGCCCGCTAAGCGGCGCCCGTTAGGCCCCGTGTGCCTATGACATGGGGGCCCCGCCCCCAGAACGTTTTTATAAAAAAGAAAAAGAAAAAGAAAATGAATTAATTAAATTAATTAAATTAACAATTAATTAATTAGTCGATTAATGAAGTTAATCTAATTAATAAGTTAATTTAATTAAACAGTAATTAATTAGCTAAACCCTAATTAAACTAAGCAGTGTATGACATGCGGGACCTACCTGTCAGGTTGACCAGGTCAATGCTGACGTCATGCTGACATCAGCAAACACTATTTTGGATAATGTTAAATTAAATAAATTAAATAAATTCTAAAAATGTTTTAAATCTTCTATAAAAATTAATATAAAATAAACCGTAGCTCGGATGGGAAAACTTTGTACATGAAAGTTGCTCAGAACGACGAGACAGATTCGGATACACAGCCCGTTCGTCCGCCATGCATCCCTAGCATAGCGAGCACGCAACTTCCCCCCTCCGGTTCATTTGTTCGAAAACGCGAAACACCGGGGATATTTCCCGAATGTTTCCCCCCTTCACCGGTACCACCTCTTACCGCGTTAGGGCACCCCTAGCACCGCTACTTGTCATGTCATGCATCGCTATGCATATGTTTGCTTAATATTTATTTTTTATTACCCCCTCTTCTCTCGCTAGACACCGAGACCGACGCCGCTGCTACCCAGTACGACTACGGTGTTGACGACCCCTCTCTCTTGCCAGAGCAACCAGGCAAGCCCCCCCCCTTGATCACCAGATATCGCCTAATCTCTCTCTACTGCTTGCATTAGAGTAGTGTAGCATGTTATTGCTTTCCATTAATCCTATTCTGATGCATAGCCTGTCATTGTTGCTACAGCTATTGATACCTTACCTGCAAATCCTAAATGCTTAGCATAGGATGCTAGTTTATCATCAGTGGCCCAACATTCTTGTCTGTCTGCCATGCTATACTATCGGGCTGTGATCATGTCGGGTGTTGATCACGGGTATATAATATACCTATGCTACGTCTTGAGCTTGCGTTGGTTTTCCCCGAAGAGGAAGGGATGATGCATCAGAGTAGCGTAACTATTTCCCTCAGTTTTTGAGAACCAAGGTATCAATCTAGTAGGAGGCCACACTCAAGTCTCTCATACCTGCACAAAACGATAACTACTCGCAACCAATGCGATTAGGGGTTGTCAATCCCTTCATGGTCACTTACGAGAGTGAGATCTGATAGATATAATATTTTTGGTATTTTTGGTATAAAGATGCAAAGTAATAAGTAAAGGCAAAGTAAAAAGGAAAGCAAGATTAAAGTGATGGAGATTGATATGATGAGAATAGACCCGGGGGCCATAGGTTTCACTAGTATAAGTATTCTACTAGACCCGGGGGCCATAGGTTTCACTAGTGATAGAGCATAAGTATTGTACGGTGGGTGAACAAATTACTATTGAGCAATTGACAAAATTGAGCATAGTTATGAGAATATCTAGGCATGATCATGTATATAGGCATCACGTCCGTGACAACTAGACCGAAACGATTCTGCATCTACTACTATTACTCCACTCATCGACCGCTATCCAGCATGCATCTAGAGTATTAAGTTAAAAACAGAGTAACGCCTTAAGCAAGATGACATGATGTAGAGAGATAAATTCATGCAATATGAAATAAACCCCATCTTGTTATCCTCGATGGCAACGATGCAATACGTGCCTTGCTGCCCTTTCTGTCACTGGGAAAGAACACCGCAAGATCGAACCCAAAGCTAAGCACTTCTCCCATGGCAAGAACTACCAATCTAGTTGGCCAAACCAAACGGATAATTCGAAGAGACTTGCAAAGATAACCAATCATACATAAAAGAATTCAGAGAAGATTCAAATATTATTCATAGATAGACTTGATCATAAACCCATAATTCATCGATCTCAACGAACACACCACAAAAAGAAGATTACATCGAATAGATCTCCACAAGAGAGGGGGAGAACTTTGTATTGAGATTCAAAGAGAGAGAAGAAGCCATCTAGCTACTAACTATGGACCCGAAGGTCTGAGGTAAACTACTCACACTTCATCGGAGAGGCTATAATGATGTAGAAGCCCTCCATGATGACGGTCCTCTTCCGGCGGAGCTCCGGAACAGGCACCAAGATGGGATCTCGTGGATACAGAAAGTTGCTGCGGCAGAATTAGGTTTTTGGCTCCTGTTCTGATCGTTTGGGGGTATGTAGGTATATATAGGAGGAAGGAGTACGCCGGAGGAGCACCGAGGGGCCCACGAGACAGGGGGGCGTGCCCTAGGAGGGGGGCACCCTCGTGACCGCCTCTTTTGTTCCTTGGAGCAGGGTCCAAGTCTCCTGGATCATGTTCGGTGAGAAAATCACGTTCCCAAAGGTTTTATTCCGTTTGGACGCCGTTTGATATTCCGTTTCTTCGAAACACTAAAATAGGCAAAAAACACCAAAAATAATATAAAAGTGGAAAATAAAGCCCAATATAGTCCAAAACAGTAGATAATATAGCATGGAGCAATCAAAAATTATAGATATGTTGGAGACGTATCAGGCATCCCCAAGCTTAATTCCTGCTCGTCCTCGAGTAGGTAAATGATAAAAAGAGAATTTTTGATGCAGAATGCTAGTTGGCATAATTTCAATGCAAATCTTCTTAATTGTGATATGAATATTCAGATTCAAAAGATTCAAGACAAAAGTTCATATTGACATAAAAATAATAATACTTCAAGCATACTAACAAAGCAATTATGTCTTCTCAAAATAACATGGCCAAAGAAAGTTATCCGTACAAAATCATATAGTCTGGCTATGCTCTATCTTCCCCACACAAAGTACTTAAATCATGCACAACCCTGATGGCAAGCCAAGCAATTACTTCATACTCTAACTTTTTCAAAACTTTTTCAATCTTCACGCAATACATGAGCGTGAGCCATGGATATAGCACTATAGGTGGAATAGAATGGTGGTTGTGGAGAAGACAAAAAGGAGAAGATAGTCTCACATCAACTAGGCGTATCAACGGGCTATGGAGATGCCCATCAATAGATATCAATGTGAGTGAGTAGGGATTGCCATGCAACGGATGCACTAGAGCTATAAGTATATGAAAGCTCAAAAAGAAACTAAGTGGGTGTGCATCCAACTTGCTTGCTCATGAAGACCTAGGGAAATTTGAGTAAGCCCATCATTGGAATATACAAGCCAAGTTCTATAATGTAAAATTCCCACTAGTATATGAAAGTGATAACATGAGAGACTCTCTACTATGAAGATCATGGTGCTACTTTGAAGCACAAGTGTGGTAAGAGGATAGTAACATTGTCCCTTCTCTCTTTTTCTCTCATTTTTATAGATTTTTCTATTTGGGCCTTTTTCTCTTTTTTATGGCCTCTTTTTATTTGGGCTTCTTTGGCCTCTTTTATTTATTTTTCATCCGGAGTCTCATCCCGACTTATGGGGGATTCATAGTCTCCATCATTCTTTCCTCACTTGGGACAATGCTCTAATAATGATGATCATCACACTTTTATTTTTCTTTCAACTCAACAATTACAACTCGATACTTAGAACAAAATATGACTCTATATGAATGCATCCGGTGGTGTACCGGGATATGCAATATGACAATGATGAATGTGTCATGATGAACTAGATGGTGGAAAGTTGCATGGCAATATATCTCGGAATGGCTATGGAAATGCCATAATAGGTAGGTATGGTGGCTGTTTTGAGGAAGGTATATGGTAGGTGTATGATACCGACGAAAGGTGCGCGGTATTAGAGAGGCTAGCAAAGGTGGAAGGGTGAGAGTGCGTACAATCCATGGACTCAACATTAGTCATAAAGAACTCATATACTTATTGCAAAAATCTATAAGTTATCAAAGCAAAGTATTACACGCATGCTCCTAGGGGGATAGATTGGTAGGAAAAGACCATCGCTCGTCCCCGACCGCCACTCATAAGGAAGACAATCAATAAATAAATCATGCTCCGACTTCATCACATAACGGTTCATCATACGTGCATGCTACGAGAGTCACAAACTTTAACACAAGTATTCTTTAAATTCACAACTATTCAACTAGCATGACTTTAATATTATCACCTCCATATCTCAAAACAATTATCAAGCTTCGATCTTTTCTTAGTATTCAACACACTCAAAAGAAAGTTTCACAAATCTTGAATACCAAGCATATTATTATTAAGCAAATTACCATGCTATTAAGAGACTCTCAAAATAATTTAAGTGAAGCATGAGAGATCAATAGTTTCTTTAAAACAAATCCACCACCGTGCTCTAAAAGATCTAAGTGAAGCACATAGAGCAAAAATATAACGCTCAAAAGATATAAGTGAAGCACATAGAGCAAAACTACTTAGCTCAAAAGATATAAGTGAAGCACATAGAGTATTCTATCAAATTTTAATTCATGTATGACTCTCTCAAAAGGTGTGTACAGAAAGGATGATTGTGGCATACTCAGACACAAAGACACAAATAATACAAGACGCTCCAAGCAAAACACATATCATGTTGGTGAATAAAAATATAGCTCCAACTAAATTACCGATGGAAGTGGACGAAAGAGGAGATGCCTTCCAGGGCATCCCCAAGCTTTGACTTCTTGGTGTCCTTGGATTATCTTGGGGGTGCCATGAGCATCCCCAAGCTTAGGATCTTGCCACTCCTTGTTCCATAATCCATCAAAAGAATTCACCCAAAACTTCACAACTTCACAACACAAAACTCAAAATAGAAAACTCGTGAGCTCCGTTAGCGAAACAAAACAAAAGACCACTTCAAGGTACTGTAATGAACTCATTCTTTATTTATATTGGTGTTAAACCTACTGTATTCCAACTTCTCTATGGATTATAAACTATTTTACTAGCCATAGATTCATCAAAATAAACAAACAACACACGAAAAACAGAATCTGTCAAAAACAGAACAGTCTGTAGTAATCTGTAGCTAGCGCAAGATCTGGAACCACAAAAATTCTAAAATAAATTGCTGGACGTGAGGAATTTATCTATTAATCATCTGAGGAAAGAATTAACTAAATAGCACTCTTAAATAAAAATGACAGCAGTTCTCGTGAGCGCTAAAGTTTCTGTTTTTTACAACAAGTTCAACAAGACTTTCCCTAAGTCTTCCCAACGGTTCTACTTGGCACAAACACTAATTAAACACAAAAAACACAACCAAAACAGAGGATAAATAATTTATTTATCACTAATCAGGAGCAAAAATCAAGGAATAAAAATAAAATTGGGTTGCCTCCCAACAAGCGCTATCGTTTAACGCCCCTAGCTAGGCATAAAATCGAGGATAGATCTAGGTTGTGCCGTAGTAATAAGATAGATCGGTGAATCTCATTTCATATTCTCTATGTTCAGCAGCAAGTTTTCTTTGAGGCAAGAAAAAGTAATCAAAAGGGCTAAATTTAATAGGACAAAAGTCCCCAAGATCAATTTTAGGAGGTATAGGTTCCTCTTTCGGCCCTTCGTATTGTACAACCAATTCATCATTATAAGCATTCTTTTGACAGAACTTTGTGAGCCTAGACTCAAGAGAGTATCCTAGCTCATTATTTCGAATAGACAAATCATCGTTAAGTTCAGATATTCTATCAATTAAAATATTGGTTGGCACCTTTTTTCTGAGGTTTTCATTAAAAGCAACATAGTCAGGAGATTGAAAGCGCATAATTTCTTCTTGATCGAAGAGGATAGATTCTATGGGAGGACGACCAGCGTCCACCCTATAGTGCGCAAAGATTTCTTTGGCTTCTTTTATTATAAATCTGAATTCATGAGCCAAAAAGATAGTAGCGGCACGCTTAACAGAGGAATGCTCGATATTAGAAAATTCTAGGAAAACTCTTTGTATAGATGGGTGCATATGCATAAATTGCCTTTCAAGTTCAATGATAAGCATGGCAATAGCATCCGCAAGACTCCTAGTTCTATGGAGAATAGAACCGCACATAGAGGGAAAAGCACCGGCACAAGTAAAGAAATCTTGAATAACTCCTTTTCCAATAATATTACCACTACCGATTCGAAATCTTTTTGTATGGTAGGTAGGGGTTCTTCAGCAGGAGCGTCAGAATTTTCCATGATATTGTTATCGCCCATATTGGTGATAACTTCCCCAATTTTAGACATAACGACAAGCAAGCAAACTAGCACATGAGCAAACAAGAGAAAACGGGCAAAAGAGGCAAATAGAGAGGGAGGATAGAGAGAGAGAGGGCGAATAAAATGACAAGGGTGAAGTGGGGGAGAGGAAAACGAGAGGCAAATGGCAAATAATGTAATGCGAGAGATAGGGAATGTGATGGGTACTTGGTATGTTGACTTTTTGCGTAGATTCCCCAGCAACGGCGCCAGAAATCCTTCTTGCTACGTCTTGAGCTTGCGTTGGTTTTCCCCGAAGAGGAAGGGATGATGCAGTAGAGTAGCATAAGTATTTCCCTTAGTTTTTGAGAACCAAGGTATCAATCCAGTAGGAGGCCACGCTCAAGTCCCTCGTACCTACACAAAACGATAGCTACTCGCAACCAACGTGATTAGGGGTTGTCAATCCCTTCACGGTCACTTACGAGAGTGAGATCTGATAGATATAATATTTTTGGTATTTTTGGTATAAAGATGCAAAGTAAAAAGTAAAGGCAAAGTAAAAAAGCAAAGCAAGATTAAAGTGATGGAGATTGATATGATGAGAATAGATCCGGGGGCCATAGGTTTCACTAGTGGCTTCTCTCAAGAGCACAAGTATTATACGGTGGGTGAACAAATTACTGTTGAGCAATTGATAGAATTGAGCATAGTTATGAGAATATCTAGGCATGATCATGTATATAGGCATCACGTCCGTGACAAGTAGACCGAAACGATTCTGCATCTACTACTATTACTCCACTTATCGACCGCTATCCAGCATGCATCTAGAGTATTAAGTTAAAAACAGAGTAACGCCTTAAGCAAGATGACATGATGTAGAGAGATAAATTCATGCAATATGAAATAAACACCATCTTGTTATCCTCGATGGCAACGATGCAATACATGCCTTGCTGCCCCTTCTGCCACTGGGAAAGGATACCGCAAGATCAAACCCAAAGCTAAGCACTTCTCCCATGGCAAGAACTACCAATCTAGTTGGTCAAACCAAACGGATAATTCGAAGAGACTTGCAAAGATAACCAATCATACATAAAAGAATTTAAAGAAGATTCAAATATTATTCATAGATAGACTTGATCATAAACCCACAATTCATCGGTCTAAACAAACACACCGCAAAAAGAAGATTACATCGAATAGATCTCCACAAGAGAGGGGGAGAACTTTGTATTGAGATTCAAAGAGAGAGAAGAAGCCATCTAGCTACTAACTATGGACCCGAAGGTCTGAGGTAAACTACTCACACTTCATTGGAGAGGCTATGATGATGTAGAAGCCCTCCGTGATGACGGCCCTCTTCCGGCGGAGCTCCGGAACAGGCCCCAAGATGGGATCTCGTGGATACAGAAAGTTGCGGCGGTGGAATTAGGTTTTTGGCTCCTGTTCTGATCGTTTGGGGGTACGTAGGTATATATAGGAGGAAGGAGTACGCCGGAGGAGCACCGAGGGGCTCACGAGACAGGGGGGCGTGCCCTAGGGGGGGGCGCCCCCCACCCTCGTGACCGCCTCTTTTGTTCCTTGGAGCAGGGTCCAAGTCTCCTGGATCACGTTCGGTGAGAAAATCACGGTCCCGAAGGTTTTATTCCATTTGGACTCCATAGCTCCAAGTCTCCTGGATCACGTTCGGTGAGAAAATCACGTTCCCGAAGGTTTTATTCCATTTGGACTCCGTTTGATATTCCGTTTCTTCGAAACACTGAAATAGGCAAAAAACAGCAATTCTGGGCTGGGCCTCCGGTTAATAGGTTAGTCCCGAAAATAATATAAAAGTGGAAAATAAAGCCCAATATAGTCCAAAACAGTAGATAATATAGCATGGAGCAATCAAAAATTATAGATACGTTGGAGATGTATCAACCTACTACACATGATATATGTTGTGGCTAAAGTCGGGTTGGCTCGTTGAGTACCTGCGGTTGATTCACGAATTGGGGGCTGGAAGGACATACTTTCCCGACGGCCCTCTTTGTGGATCTTTGTGGCGGGGCGACAGGGCAGGTTGAGACCACCCATGTGAGAGGTGGGCCTGGCCCTGGTCGGCGTTCGCGTTGACTTCAAGATAACACGCTTAACGATTTCTTGGTATTTGATATGAGTCTGGCTACTGGCCTATACGCACTAACTAACTACGTGGGAATAGTTATGGGCACTCGACGTCGTGGTACCAGCCGAAGCCTTCGTGACATCAGCGACTGAGCGGCGCACACCGGGTTGGACCGCGTAACGTAACTTCCTTTGTAATGGAGGTTGCTAGGTCTGCTCTCCGGCCGCCCACGCAACGTGAAGGTGTGCAATGGGCGATGGGCCCAGACCCCTGCGTGCATAGGATTTAGACCGGCGTGCTGACCTCTCTGTTGTGTCTAGGTAGGGTTGCGATGTGTTGATCTTCCGAGGCCGGGCATGACCCAGAAAAGTGTGTCCAGACAAAGGGGATCGAGCGTGTTGGGAAATGTGGTGCACCCCTGCAGGGAAGTTAATCTATTCGAATAGCCGTGATCTTCGGTAACAGGACGACTTGGAGTTGTAGCTCGACCTTATGACAACTAGAACCGGTTATTTAATAAAACACACCCTTCCAAGTGCCAGATACAACCCGGTGATCGCTCTCTAACAGGGCGACGAGGAGAGGATCGCCGGGCAGGATTATGCTATGTGATGTTACTTGGTGAACTTACCATCTACTCTCTTCTTCTGCTGCAAGATGGAGGTTACCAGAAGCGTAGTCTTCGAAAGGACTAGCTTTCCCTCTCTTATTCCGGCATTCTGCAGTTCAGTCCACATATGATACCCCTTTTCCATTTGATACCAAGGCATACATATGTAGTGTAGCTCCTTGCTTGCGAGTACTTTGGTTGCTTGCGAGTACTTTGGATGAGTACTCACGGTTGCTTTGCTCCCCCCTTTTCCCCTTTTCTATACTCGATTGCTCCGACCAGACGTTGGAGCCCAGGAGCTAGACGCCACTGTCGATGACGACTACTACTACTCGGGAGGTGCCTACTACTACGTGCAGCCCGCTGACGACGACCAGGAGTAGTTTAGGAGGATCCCAGGCAGGAGGCCTGCGCCTCTTTCGATCTGTATCCCAGTTTATGCTAGCCTTCTTAAGAAAAACTTGTTTAACTTATGTCTGTGCTCAGATATTGTTGCTTCTGCTGACTCGTCTATGATCGAGCTCTTGTATTCGAGCCCTCGAGGCCCTGGCTTGTAATATGATGCTTGTATGACTTATTTTATTTGTAGAGTTGTGTTGTGATTTCTTCCCATGTGTCCCTGATCTTGATCGTACACGTTTGCGTGTATGATTAGTGTACGGTCAAATCGGGGGCGTCACAATAGCGGTGGCAAATCAACATGAAAATGGGGGAGGGAATCAGGGTGGAGCGCGGGTTGGTTGACGAGGGACTCCTTGGTGGTCTGTGGGGAAGAACGGTGTGAAGAAGAGAGGGCACCAAGGGGAAGTTGAAGTCGGCTTCATCCGATTTCAAAGGAGAGGGCTCTAGCAAGAAATGTCCCTCTACGACGGAAACCAAGTGAGAAGGAGAGGGTCCGACAGAAAAAGGAAATGATACGTTGTGGGGTGTTTTTTTTTATGTTGGATGTGCGTGTTGAAAATAACACGAGGATAATCAGAACAACCACATTCCCCATATGGTCTAGATTTGGGGAAGCTCGGACTGTTCAAATGGTTGTATTATGGAAAGCCCATTGGCCACCCGTTTGATGTCCAAATAGCGTGAGCGTACGAGAAGGAAATGACTTTGACCATAAAAATAATCTTAATCATTTATCTGATTTATTTATATACGTTGTAGACTTTGTAGCCCGTAGCAAAGCACAGACGCAGTTGTACCGATTTGCTTCACAATCCAAAAATATGAAGGTAAACGATTTTATCTGGCTGGCCAGCGGACGCTCGGCCGGTTGCGCATGGTTCGTTCGACCGAAATAGATCGTGTGGTCCGTGTGCGGTCATATACGTTGACCTTCACTGCTCCTCTTCCTTGTCTCCTGACGAATGAAGGAGCAACACACAGACGGCCCATTAGCAGGCACAATAGCGAGGGTTTTGCACTATGACGCCAAATCTACAGTAGTGTCCTGGTTCACTATTGCGGCCTGATCACTGTAGCGATTCGTTTTTTTTGTATTATTGTTATTATTATGAACAATTTTTAAGAACACATTTTTTCTTAAAAATTTCAATTTTTGCGAAAATTTAAACATTTTTTTTTGTAATTTGTGAACAAATCTTAAGAATGTGTTTATTTTTTGAAATTATATTTAAAAAAAATATTTTTGGAAATTTCCATACATTTTTGGAAAACACGAACAATTTTTTGACTTTTTGAACAAATTTGAAAACTAGAAAGATTTTTGGAAAACACGCATTGTTTGAAATTTCCAAACATTTTTAGGAAACACACACATTTTTTGAATTTATATAAAATTTGTAAAAACTGGAACAAGAAGTATGAATATTTTTTGAAGTTTTGAAACAATTTTTGAAACGGGAATAAAGAAACATTTTGAAAATTTCTGATTTTCCTAGATTAGGTAAAAATATTTGAAATTCCTGAACAGTTTTGGAAATAGAAAACTAAATATGAAGAGGAAACAAAAATACAAAAACGGGATAAAATAATAAAGGGAAAAAATGAAAATGGCAAAAAACGAGTAAAACACCCGGTTTAGGAACCTTCTAGAAGGTTATCAAAACCAGTTAAACCGGAATGGAACCTTCCAGAAGGTTCCCATAACCGGAACGACAAACTCTTCGTCACGCAGTGAGCGGCACATAGGGTTCGGGAGTCTGAGCATCTAAAAAAAAACCTAGTCCTAGTTGTTCTCTAAAAAGCGCGAGCCGTCCAATGACCAAGTGATGCTTTTGGTGATCTGAAAATGCGCATGCACTAACTTAGCTACATGGAGAAAAAAGAGGCCAGTGTTCCTTCTTCCTTGAGTAGTACCGTACAAGCAAATTAATGGCCAAGCCGGTGATCGAATGGCATGACGCTAACAGCTAAGCTATCGGGAGGCGAGGGGAACTACAGATACATACAGCTAGCTAAAAGCTGATGGCCGGAGACGACGACGACGACGACGAGGATTCTTGGGCCGCGGCGACCGTAGTGGTAGCCTTCCTCCTCTTCTCCAGGAACCGCTGCAGCGACCTCACGACGCTCTGCCCTCCCTTCGCATGCCCGTCTTCCAGCGCCCTCTTCGCCGTGCGTATGATCGCCCTCCCCTGCTCCTTGGTCGATGCAGCAACGTCTGCCTCGCCGTCGTTGCCCATCGCTGCCTTCTCGGGCTCCGGCACGGCAGGGCAAACTCTCTTCTTAATTATTCGTTTCGATCTTGGAGAGAGAGACAGAGCATAGAAGCAAGAAAGCAGAGGATCGATCGATGGGTTTTAAGGCTGAAACTTTCTCGGTTCGGCATGCAGTTCGGCACACGTGCGCGTGAGCGAGCGTAAGGATGAATGTGTGTTTTTAAGCACGTGCGACAAACGTACGCACGGCCGCCGTATGGTGTTTCCCTTTGTTTTCCGGCGCGATCTATGCTCGATCGGGTAAAGGCCGCGTGCACCTGCGTCGCTGTCACGTCGGGCCCGCCGGCTTAGTTCTGGCAAGGACTGAAGCGTGAGCTTAATCGGGAAAAGGACCGTGCGTGTAGTGTGTAGTGAAGCTAGCCTGGCCGAATTGAATCAGTAGAAGGCTAGGTAGCTAGATCATGCCTTACATGCGTGTGCTTGGGCCGGCATGAGGAGCACATGCCAAATTAAGGTTTAGGAGTTCTCCCAGATGTTGATCAAATGGACTGGATCGACGGTGTAGGTTGATCATGTATTGAACTAGACTAGTGTAAAATACACTTTTATATTATAAGACAGAGGAAGTAGTTTACACTTGAAACATTTCCATGTGCCGCAGTTTGTAGATGCCCAGTGATTTCTATCACAACAGGAAAAAGGTGGAAAAATTCCCAAGACACTTCCTTTCAACATGTTGTCCTTGGTAGCTAATCTCTCCATTCACAAACAAAAGATGTTTTGCATATTTTAATATGAACTACATATGGACTGAAATGAGCGAACAAACATACTAGAACGTGTCTCTATACATCAGATTCAGATAAAAGTCAGATTAGAAAAAAGTTAGAACATCTTATGTTTGGAACCAAGGGGGGGGGGGTGTAATCCATTGTCCTAGATTAACCCCAGCCATATTTAATCTTCAAGGCAAGCATAGCTTTCCGGAAATACAAGAATAATCTATAAGGACCATTGTCGGTGTCAAAACCGGCGGATCTCGGATAGGGGGTCCCGAACTGTGCGTCTAAGGCGGATGGTAACAGGAGGCAGAGGATACGATATTTTACCCAGGTTCGGGCCCTCTTGATGGAGGTAAAACCCTATGTCCTGCTTGATTGTTCTTGATAATATGAGTAGTACAAGAGTTGATTTACCACGAGATCGGAGAGGCTAAACCCTAGAAGCTAGCCTATGGTATGATTGTATGTTGTCCTACGGACTAAAACCCTCCGGTTTATATAGACACCGAAGGGGGCTAGGGTTACACAAGGTCGGTTACAAAGGAGGAGATATACATATCCGTATTGCCTAGCTTGCCTTCCACGCCAAGTAGACTCCCATCCGGACATGGGACGAAGTCTTCAATCTTGTATCTTCATAGTCCAACAGTCCGGCCAAAGGTCATAATCCGGCTGTCTGGATACCCCCTAATCCAGGACTCCCTCAGTAGCCCCCGAACCAGGCTTCAATGACGATGAGTCCGGCGCTCACTATTGTCCTCGGCATTGCAAGGCGGGTTCTTCTCCAAATTTCGAACGTTTGTTAAGCAGTGTCCGGCCCCATAAATGTAGGACCTCTTGACTTCTGTGCCCAATAAGGGCTATCTTCCACGCGTCAAATGAATACGAGGCGCCAGGGCATTTTTACATTCGCCCCCCTAGCCAGATAAATAAATTGTCTATTAAAGGGATGGGGATTCTTAGATCCAATCCACACCATCCTCCCCCAGCGAGAATCCATCGGAGCGCGCTTCGGAAAGATCCACTCCAGCATGGCCAACCTCAGCAGCTCCTCCTCCCGCCCCCGTAGCCCTAAGCCTAGTGATTGGGAGAGGTATTCTATCCCACACAGTCGATTAGTCGAATTGCAGACCAAGGGATTTCTCCCTCCAGCGTATATGGTTCCCGTCCGAGCCGGGCTCGCCACCTACAATGGCGGGGAGCAAGCGGAGAGCTTCCCCAGTCCCTCTACGGGGGAGCGGGTATGCCTTGTTCCTTACTTATTAAGGGGACTCGGATTTCCAATTCATCCGTTCCTCCGCGGACTCTTGGAGTTTTACGGCCTCCAACTGCATAATTTCACTCCTGCTTCCATATTACACATCGCCGGCTATGTTGCCCTCTGCGAGTTATTCTTGGGCTGCGAGGCTCATTTCGAGCTGTGGAAAAGGTTATTTTGCCTCGTCCCCCGCACTCAGAAGGGGTCACTTTATCAAGTGGGCGGAGCCGAAATATGGCGCATCGCCGAAACCGGATACCTATCTGGTACTCCAGACTGGCCTTCAGAATGGTTTTATATGGAGGACGTCCCCCTTTCGGACCCTCTTCGGCGGGGTCTTCCTGAGTTCAACAATGCTCCTCTGAAGAAACGCCGAAGTTGGCGCCCACGGAGCCCCCAGGAAGAAGTCAACGGAGAAGTCCTTTACCTGATGAACCGGATTAAAGCGCTGGCTCAATCAGGGTTGACAGTAATCGAGGTTATGTCAATATGCATAATGCGGGGAGTGCAGCCACTTCAATATCGAGGGCATCCCCTGTGGTGTTTTAACGGGGAAGATGATGCCACCCGTCGCGGGCGTAAGGGTCCGGACAACGCTGCTGCTTTAGCAAAAATTCTGTCCGAGTTGTTCAAGGGAGAGGAAGAGGAGTTCATCCACATCAAGCCACGGGATGGATTCTCCATGTACAACCCTCCAAGCTGGGTGAGTTATATCTCCTCACTCCCATTCTTCCCGCATTCTCTATCGTAGGTACTCACCTTGCCATCTTGCGGCAGGAACTGCGAAAAGCCATAAGGGAGGTCAGCAGCCCATCTCCACAACCAGAGGACCCTGACCGGGCCCTCGGTCCCGGACTCGAAGAAGATCCAGACATACTCATGGAGCTGATAGACTGACAGTTCTATCAATTAAGCCGTGATGACGCCATGGTGGCCATTACGGCCGACTATCCCGGACTGCTTCCTGCGTCGCACGTAAGAAAAACCAAAAATCCCAACTCCAAAAACTAGGATCCCCTTTTAGACACTTCACCTACCATATACATATGGTGTTTTACAGGGAAGGCCTTCGGGACGCCGTGCCGAACCCGCAGCAACTCGCCAACAAGAGGAACCGAGGCCGGGCTGGCCAAAAAGGAAGGCGGTCAGGACGCCGACGCATAGGTATGACATAAACCCCGCTCCGTGGTTGTCGTCTTTCTCAAAATGTAATGACGTCCATGTTTCTTAATCAGAAAAAACGCTCGCCGGAATATGTCCGGTGAGGCTGCCGATCATGCTTCCACCAGTCGGGCTCCATGGCCGGACATAGAGGTGGAAGCCGACATGGGGCGGATGCCGGATACTCCTCCTACAGAGGATGCTGATAGACTATCCGCTACAAATTCAGAAGTGGAGAGCACCATGAATCATAGGCGTCGCCGAGCCGTACTTCGTGACGCTTGCTTCTCCCCAGAGGCATTTGATGCCTTCAATTCTGGAGACGCGTACCTCCGTGCTGCTCAAAATGGTCTAGCCAGAGCCACGGACGAGTATGTAAGGGATGTACGGGTAAGCAAATCTGACGATTATATGTATCAGTAGCCCCTGAGACTTGAAACAGTTAGCAGAACTGATTTAAGGATCATCTATTGTGCATGTTCTTACAGAGAAGAATACTCGACTGTCACAGGAGCTGGAGGAATGCAAGACCCAACTTCGGGCCGCCGTTGCCGCATTGAAGGAACCTAAAAAGTCCCCAGCTGGTAACATTTGTTTCAAAGAATGATAGGTACCATATAGTGTGCGGCGTGGCTACAGATCTAACAGTGGATATTGCAGATGAATCCGGAGAGAATCCGGAGGACCAGCATGCCATACGACAGCTAAAGGCTGGCGAACGCGTGCTGACTGAGGTCAGGTGGGAGAAAAACAATCTCCAAGATGCCAATACCAAGCTGAGCATGGAACTAAAAGATATTCGAGCCCAGCTTACAGACTCCGTGAAGGAGAATAAGCGGCTTCGACGCGGCATTTTTAGTAAGTGCTTGAACGAACCCTTAAAAAGGGGACGGCGGAGAAGCCGGCTAACAGAGTTATGTCTGCAGGTATGCTGACGGGTCGTCCCGCGGAGGAGATGCCCGGGTCTGTGGGTGATCTTCTATCCGAGCTCTCACAACTGCATGAACAAGTTCGGCAGGTGATGCAAGGTATTGCACAGGCCATGTGGCCATCAGTCTCCCTGCCAGAAGGCATTGGAGAGCTTGTGGAGAAGCTCAAGGGAGCACGGCAGCGCTTCCGATTATGGAAGATATCAGCCTACCGTCAAAGTTCCAGGGAAGCCTAGGCCATGGTGAAGACACGGTATACCCTAGCTGACCCGAACCACATGGCCGAGGTCGGACCTGTGGGGCCTGATGGGAAAGAGATCCCCGTTAGCTTAATCTATGGGCAAGTAGAATTAGCCGCAAAGTATTCCCAACAAGATTGTAGGCTAGACCGCCTGTTGGATGGTATAGAAGAGGAATTTAGTCAGTCTACATGACTATGTAATTAAAGTGACATGTATAATGCCTTCTAGCCGGATTGTAGATTATTTGTCATGGCGGACCTTTTCGCTTCAACCTCGGGACCCGATAGTCCGGAGTGTGTCCGAATACCCGCTCAGTTATATAAGAACCGGGGTATGCGTGGAAACCAGGCGTAGGGGTCATTAGTGCTTGAACAGATAAGTGCCCAACTAGTTATGTTATATTACATGGGTAGTAAGAAACATCTTCGAGGGAGAATAGTTCCGTTAGGGGTTCCTTTCCCTGGGTACGCATGCCCTAAAGTGCATGTCCGGACTGCGAGCGGAGACGCAGGAAAAAACATTGGGGGCATATATGGAAAATAAATAAAAATCATCTTTTGTTCGCCGACCAAATATTCCCTTAAGAACGCTAGCTTTCGGCTTCACCCAGTCTGTGGTACACATCCGACTGACCCAGCAGTAACAATCGCAGATGTGCTCCCCTTATGCCCTAGCCGAATTAATGGGAACGTAGGGCATAAATACAAGAGCTAGGCAGCCCAGCATGGCCAAAACTTAAGTCATATCGATGCATATAATGGCGAAGAAAAGGTACATGCAGAAGAATAACACATGTGCGGGGCATGAAGCCCAGATAGATAATTAAGCTTCCGTGTAAGAAGCCCCCATGTATAATAAGCGCGGTTAGCGCATCTATAGTGTGCAAGCGAGGCACAAGTTGGCCCTTGAAGGCCTTGAGAAAGAATAAAAAAAGGAAAGAAAGAGAAAAAAGACAGATAATGTATATGCAAAAACTGGACAGAGGAAGGAGATGAACATAGAGTCCAATGCTAGGCGTAAAATCTTCGGAGCCTGGCTGCGTTCCATGGGTTCGGCTCAAGTTGATTATTCGATGCGTCCCACAGACGGTACGCTCCACCGGTCAGAACTTGGTCAATAATGAAGGGACCTTCCCAATTCGGGCTCGAGCTTGGACTTTTTCTTCTCCGGCAGGCGTAGAACTAACTCGCCAACGTTATAAGTTTTGGCCCGTACTTCTCTTCTTTGGTATCTGCGAGCCTGTTGCTGATAGAATGCGGAACAGGCTTTTGCCACGTCGTGCTCCTCCTCCAGGGTATCCAAACTGTCCTGCCAATCAAGCCCGGCTTCTCTTTCTTCGTACATGCACACTCGAGGTGAGTCATGAATTATGTCGCAGGGCAGAATTGCCTCTGCGCCGTTCACCATAAAGAAGGGTGTATATCCGGTGGTACGATTCGGCGTGGTCCGCAGCCCCCAAAGTACGGAGTCGAGCTCCTCTACCTAGTGCGTGTTAGACTCCTTTAAGGATAATCTGGGTTTAATGCCGCTCATGATAAGACCATTCGCTCGCTCAACTTGGCCGTTGGTTTGTGGGTGATAGACGGAAGCATAATCGAGCTTGATGCCCATGTTGCTGCACCAGAGTTTTACCTCGTCGGCCATGAAGTTCGTGCCATTGTCAGTGATGATGCTATGGGGGACACCATAACGGTGTACAACCCCGGATATGAAGTCTATCACCGGTCCGGATTCGGCTGTTTTAATAGGTTTGGCTTCTATCCATTTGGTGAATTTATCCACCATGGCCAGTAAATATTTTTTCTTATGGGTTCCCCCTTTAAGGGGTCCAACCATGTCAAGCCCCCAGACCGCGAAGGGCCAGGTAATGGGGATTGTTCGGAGGGCGGTGGGTGGCATGTGGCTTTGGTTTGCAAAAAGCTGGCAACCGGCGCAGCGTTGGACCAAGTCATGTGCGTTTGCCCGGGCCATCGGCCAATAAAACCCTGTACGGAAAGCCTTGCTTACAAGGGCCCGGGCTGCAGCGTGGTGGCCGCCGAGTCCGGCATGAATTTCTGCCAAAAGCTTCCGCCCTTCCTCTTCGGAGATGCACCTTTGAAGGACTCCGGTAGTGCTTTTTTTATACAGCTCTCCCTCGTGGACCCTGTAGGCTTTAGATCGCCGCACTATGCAGCGTGCCTCATTTTGGTCCTCGGGAAGTTCCTGCCTAGTTAGGTAGGCAAAGAATGGTTCTGTCCACGGGGCAATAATGGCCATTATGACGTGGGCTGAAGGTGTTATTTCGTTGGGAGAGCCTCCGATTATGTTAGAGTGTTCGGTATCGGGCATTGTCGCCGGGTCCGGACTATTGTTACCAGTGTCCCCTTCCCATACGACGGATGGTTTAAACAACCTCTCCAAAAAGATGTTGGGGAGGGGGGACCGCATAGCGTTTTGCAGCGATGCGGGCGAGGATATCTGTCGCCTGATTGTTTTCCCGGGCCACATGGTGAAATTCGAGCCCCTTGAACCGAGCTGACATCTTTAGGACGGCATTTTGATAGGCCGCCATCTTCGGATCCTTGGCATCGAAGTCTCCATTTATTTGGGATATTGCAAGGTTCGAATCCCCACGCACCTCCAGGCATTGAATGCCCATGGAAACTGCCATCCGAAGACCATGTAACAGGGCTTCATATTCGGCTGCGTTGTTGGAGTCTGTATATAGTATCTGCAGTACGTATTGCACTGTATCTCCGGTTGGGGACGTCAGGACGATGCCAGCCCCCAGACCAGCCAGCATTTTGGAGCCGTCGAAGTGCATGATCCAATTGGAGTATGCGCCGTACTATTTAGGGAGTTCGGCTTCCGTCCATTCGGCGACAAAGTCAGCCAATACTTGTGATTTAATGGCTCGCCGAGGTTTGTATGTTATGTCGAACATGAGGAGCTCAATGGCCCATTTGGCAATCTGGCCCGTGGCATCGCGGTTTTTTATAATATCATTAAGTGGCACTTCCGAGGCTACTGTAATCGAACACTCTTGAAAGTAGTGTCGCAGCTTCCAGGATGCCATGAATACCGCATAGGCTATCTTTTGATAATGTGGGTACCGTGATTTGCATAGAGTGAGGACGGTGGATACATAATATACTGGCTTTTGAAGAGGGAATTTATGCCCGTCCGCTTCTCGTTCGACGACGAGCACTGCGCTTACAACCTGATGAGTTGCCACAATGTATAACAACATTGGTTCGCCAATGTTTTGGTGCGGCTAGGATTGGGTTGGTTGCCACTATGGCTTTTATTTCTTCCAATCCGGCTGTGCCAGCGTCCGTCCACTTGAAGTGTTCGGTGCGCCGAAGGAGGCAATAAAGGGGTAATGCCTTTTCTCCTAAGCGAGAGATAAAGCGGCTTAGAGCCGCCACACATCCAGTTAATTTCTGTATTTTTTTGAGGTCTGTTGGGGTAGCCAACTGTGACAAAGCTTGGATTTTGGCCGGATTAGCTTCAATTCCTCTACTGGAGACAATGAAGCCCAGGAGCTTTCCGGCTGGTACGCCGAAAACGCATTTTTTCGGATTGAGCTTGATGTCGTATGTTCGGAGGTTGTCAAATGTGAGCCTCAAGTCGTCTATTAGAGAGTCGACGTGCTTGGTTTTGACGACCACATCATCTACGTATGCCTCTACTATTTTGCCGATCTGTTTCTCCAGACATGTCTGAATCATGCGCTGATATGTTGTGCCGGCGTTTTTGAGCCCAAAAGGCATTGTGTTGAAACAGAAGGGGCCGTATGGTGTGATAAATGCCGTTGCGGCTTGGTCGGACTCCGCCATCTTGATTTTGTGGTAGCCGGAGTATGCGTCGAGGAAACACAATGACTCGTGTCCTGCGGTAGCATCGATAATTTGATCGATGTGGGGGAGGGGGAAGGGATCCTTTGGGCAAGCCTTGTTGAGGTCCTTGAAATCGACACATAGGCGCCAGGATTTGTCCTTCTTTGGTACCATCACCAGGTTTGCTAGCCAGTCCGGGTGTTTTATTTCTCTAATGAATCCAGCCTCCAATAACTTGGCTAGTTCCTCTCCCATGTTTTGTCTCTTAGGTTCAGAGAAATGCCGAAGAGCCTGCTTGACCGGCTTGAATCCCTTTAGGATATTGAGGCTATGGTTGGCCAGCCTGCGTGGGATTCCTGGCATGTCTGATGGGTGGTAGGAGAATATGTCCCAATTCTCGCGCAGGAACTCTCGTAGTGCGGCGTCCACGACGGGGTTTAACTGTGCCCCGATGGAGGCTGTTTTTGTAGGGTCCGTTGGGTGGACTTGGAATTTGACTATTTCATCCGCTGGTTTAAAAGAGGTGGACTTGGATCTCTTGTCAAGTATCATGTCATCCCTGTCCACTGTGGAGCGTAGCGCAGTTAATTCCTCGGCCGAAAGGGCTTCGGATAATGCCTCGAGGGCCAATGCGGCTGTTTTGTTTTCGGCGCAGAGTGTTGTGTCCGGATCACTAGCGAGAGTGATGATTCCGTTGGGCCCGGGCATTTTGAGCTTCATGTAGCCATAATGGGGTATGGCTTGGAAGATCGTGAACGCCTCCCATCCTAAAAGGGCGTGGTATCCACTACTGAACGGGGCCACTTGGAATGTAATTTCTTCGGACCTATAGTTCTCCGGCGTGCCAAATACCACATCTAGTGTGATTTTCCCAGCACATCGTGCTTCCCAACTGGGGATGATTCCTCTAAAGGTTGTGCTGCTTTGCTCAATGCGGTTCCAGTCTATTTCCATGTTTTGAAGAGTTTCCTCATAAATGAGGTTTAATCCACTACCACCTCCATGAGTACTTTCGTGAGTCGAAAGCCGTCCACAATTGGACTGAGGACCAGTGCAGCTGGTGCTCGGGCTGTTCGGAATTTGGGTTTGTCAATGGCATTGAAGGTAATAGCCGTGTCACTACATGGATTCATTGCTGCTACGTGGCAGATTTCGGCGAGGCTGCGGAGTGTTCGCTTGCGACTATTATTTGATGCGAAGGTTTCAAAGACTGTTAATACCGTATTGTTATCCACGGGATGGTGCTCTATGGCATTTGGGATGAGAAGATCCTCACCACTTTTGGCCACCTGCCGGAGTATCCAACATGCTCTAAGGCTGTGTGTTGGTATGGTATCCGCTGTACTATGAATTTTGCAGTGTCCGTTAAGCCATCCCTCCAATATGGTTCCATGCCTTGTAGAGGGTTCTTGGTTCTTTGTAACTAGTTCGGGTGTCTTATGATAGTGCACCCTTTTACTTCGGACTGGGTGTATATTCCAAGCCGGATTATCCCAAAATTTCGTTTCGGTTTTCCAGGCGCTTTCCATCGCATAGTACTTTCATACTATGGACGCAAGTCAGCGAAGCGTGATATGTCATGGCGACTTAAGGTGTTAAGGATTCCCTTGTCCGTGCAATTATTACAGAAGAATGAGACTGCGTCTTCCTCGCGACAGTCCTTAACCTTGTTCATCACAAGGAGGAATCTAGCCCAATAATGATGTACTGTTTCATGGGGCTCTTTCCTAATGTGGGAAAGGTCGTTTATGTCTGGGTGGGTGAGTGGATTTGAGTCCGAACCCCTACCCGATCTAAGACCCAGGGGCCGAGGAGTTTCCGATCTTGAAAGTTCGGATTCCGGAGTGTTACCCGATGAGTCTGGCCCGCTGCCTAACTCTAGGTTCAGGGCTTGGGTGATGTTCTTCCGTACACGGGTATCCGGCTCGGAGAGCTCAGGAATCTGGACATAGTTAGTCCTCAAGGTAGAGGCTAAATCGCCGCATTGTTCCTCCACCACCGCAATATGATGGGTGACCGGTGGAGAATTAATCTCCCTTTGATCAGGTTTAAGCCCAATCTGATCATAGTCTGTAGCGACTCCCAAGGCGGCGATAAAATCCAAGAGCTCGGTTAGGGAAGAGAGCACTATTGGATTCATCTGCTCAGCGAATTCCGAGCCAACGTGGAGGCTGTTTTTGATGGTCCGAGAAGTCATCGTCGGTGCAGCGACCGAACTAGCGGTCATGATGAAACTGCCAAGCCAGAGAGTTTGGCTGACAGCCAGGGCTCTTCCGGCGGTAATGTTGTTTTTAACAACGAGACGAGGCATCCTTCCTTACGGCGACGACATAGTGGAACTCTCAATGAAAGCACCAATGTCGGTGTCAAAACCGGCGGATCTCGGGTAGGGGGTCCCGAACTATGCGTCTAAGGCGGATGGTAACAGGAGGCAGGGGACACGATGTTTTACCCAGGTTCGGGCCCTCTTGATGGAGGTAAAACCCTACGTCCTGCTTGATTATTCTTGATAATATGAGTAGTACAAGAGTTGATCTACCACGAGATCGGAGAGGCTAAACCCTAGAAGCTAGCCTATGGTATGCTTGTATGTTGTCCTACGGACTAAAACTCTACGGTTTATATAGACACCGGAGGGGGCTAGGGTTACACAAGATCGGTTACTAAGGAGGATATATACATATCCGTATTGCCTAGCTTGCCTTCCACGCCAAGTAGAGTCCCATCCGGACACGGGACGAAGTCTTCAATCTTGTACCTTCATAGTCCAACAGTCCGACCAAAGGTCATAATCCGGCTGTCCGGATACCCCCTAATCCAGGACTCCCTCAACCATGAACCCTGACCTCTGTTTTTTTGACGTGCAAGGCAGGAGCTGTGCCGATTTCACTAAGATAGAAAAAGGGAAAACAAGAATTGACTCAGTTTATGCACAAAACCAAGCCGGAAAACGACACAATGACATGATTGATTAAGGGACAATTATGCAATAAACCCGACGACAAGTACAGGCAAAACCATGCTGAACAAGATTCCACCATGAAACACAAACTAAAAACCGAGAGTCGAAGGGAACCTGCGCAGTGTAGGGAAGCTCCTCAATAACGTCTCCAAGAAGGAGATGATGACCGAGTGCATCAAACGGTACCGGCATCGCCCACTAGTAGAAAACGAGCCTTTAGTCCCGGTTACAGAGGGCCTCTAGTCTCGGTTCTGGAACCGGGACAAAATGATCAGGACTAAAGCCCAAAACCTTTTGTCCCGATTGGCTTATGAATCGGGACTAAAGGAGGCTCCACGTGGCCACTGTCTGGAGCTCCACCTTTAGTCCTGGTTGGTAACACCCCTCTTCACTACTCAAGTATGGACCACTCATTCCAAATCGTCTAACTTCCCGACTGGTCACCCATCCTCTCACTACCCCAGCCTAAGCATGCTTAACTTCCGAGTTCTATTCTCCCTAGTTTCCAAGTCTACACTTGCTGTTTTCCTGACAATAGTAAGCCGTCAATCATATTAACCCTTAGGAGTTGAACTTGAGCATGAAGCACCATTTGAGTTTGAAACTATTATTCTAAAAAACAATAATTATTTAGTAACACTAATATTTCTTGAATAAATAGTTTGACCACAGTTTGACCAAAAATTCAAAAATACTTAAATTTGAGGATAACTTTTTTTCCTTTCAGAATTTGAGGATTCAAAAAATTTGCAAAACGGCCTATGGTGGTCGAAATCGGAACCAGATTTCCATGTTGAATATTTTGATATATTATATGGTTTTTTCGACATCGTATGCAAAAGTTATAGCTGTTTTACTTTTTGGGTTTTTATCATTTATGCCATCGGTTGTGTCCCACTACTCAGTTTTGCCACTAGGAATTTCAACTGATCAAAAATGCCATCGCTTTGTTAGACACATGTTCAAAAATGCCACTGGGCACCATTATTGTGATCTCAAATCTCTTTTGCCATGTTATAATGACATAAATACCTATGAACTAGCATGCCAGCTCTCCTTCTATCTTACTACAATAAAGTGTGGGGCCCACTTGATCCCAAAATTGTTCTTATTTTTCTATAAAATTATTCGCTTGGTTACTCCTAACAAGTGGGCCACACTTATCATTGTGAGATAGAGAGAACTGACATGTGGGTCTAGGCTTATTTTTGTCATATAACATGGTCAATGAGTTTGATGTGAAAATAACAATGTCTAATGGCATTTTTGAGGAAACATCTAATGGAACGATGGCATTTTTGAGCAAACATCTCATGGATCGATGGCATTTTTGAGTAGTTGTAACTTCTAATGGCAAAACTGAGTAGTGGGACACAACTAGTGTCAAAAATGATAAAAACCCCTACTGTTTCATAACACCTTTTTGCAAAACATGTCGAAATTTATGCTTTTTAATTTTCCTAACTAGTAGACATAGTAACATAACTACATCTGGAAGGATTTTATTTTTTGAAGTTTTTATAATTTTCTTTTGTTTTCTTTTCAAAACTGAAATGGCGATACCCAGGGGGGGGTAGAGTTTGATGGTGTCCAACAGAAGCATACTACAACATGGTGTCCGTCCAATCCAACCGTTGACTACATCTACTAGCTGAAGGAAATATGCCCTAGAGGTAATAATAAAGTTATTAGTTATTTCCTTATTTCATGATAAATATTTATTATTCATGCTAGAATTGTATTAACCGGAAACATAATACATGTGTGGATACATAGACAAAAAGAGTGTCACTAGTATGCCTCTACTTGACTAGCTCGTTGATCAAAGATGGTTATGTTTCCTAACCATAGACATGAGTTGTCATTTGATAAACGGGATCACATCATTAGGAAGAATGATGTGATTGACATGACCCATTCCGTTAGCTTAGCACTTGATCATTTTAGTTTACTACTATTGCTTTCTTCATGACTTATACATGTTCCTATGACTATGAGATTATGCAACTCCCGATTACCGGAGGAACACTTTGTGTGCTACCAAACGTCACAACGTAATTGGGTGATTATAAAAGTGCTCTAAAGGTGTCTCCAATGGTACTTGTTGAGTTGGCATAGATCGAGATTAGGATTTGTCACTCTGATTGTCGGAGAGGTATCTCTGGGCCCTCTCGGTAATGCACATCACTATAAGCCTTGCAAGCAATGCAACTAATGAGTTAGTTGCGGGATGATGCATTACGGAACGAGTAAAGAGACTTGCCGGTAACGAGATTGAGCTAGGTATTGAGATACCGACGATCGAATCTCGGGCAAGTAACATACCGATGACAAAGGGAACAATGTATGGTGTTATGCGGTTTGACCGATACAGATCTTCGTAGAATATGTAGGAGCCAATATGAGCATCCAGGTTCCGCTATTGATTATTGACCGGAGACGTGTCTCGGTCATGTCTACGTAGTTCTTGAACCCACAGGGTCTGCACACTTAACGTTTAGTGATGATCGATATTAAGAGTTTATGTGATTTGATGTACCGAAGGTAGTTCGGAGTCCCGCATGTGATCACGGACATGACAAGGAGTCTCGAAATGGTTGATACATAAAGAATGATATATTGGACGACTATATTCGGATACCGGAAGTGTTCCGGGTGATTTCAGAGAAAACTAGAGTGCCGGAGGGTACGGTTACCGGAACCCCCCCAGGAGAAGTAATGGGCCACATGGGCCTTAGTGGAGAGAGAGAGGGCCGGCCAGGGAAGGCCGCGCACCCCTCCCCCTCTTGTTCGAATTGGACTAGGGAAGGGGGGGGGGCGTCCCCCTTTCCTTCTCCCTCTCCCCCTTCCTTTCCCTCTCCTAGTAGGAGTAGGAAAGGGGAGTCCTACGCCTACTAGGAGGAGGATTCCTCCTCCTAGCGCGCCCTGCAAGGGCCGGCCGGCGTCCCCCTTGCTCCTTTATATACGGGGGCAGGGGGGCACCCTAGGACACACAAGTTGATTGTTCCAAGCCGTGTGCGGTGCCCCCCTCCACCATAATCCACCTCGATCATATCGTAGCGGTGCTTAGGCGAAGCCCTGCATCGGTAGCTACATCATCACCGTCATCACACCGTCGTGCTAACGGAACTCTCCTATGAAGCTCTGCTGGATCGGAGTTCATGGGACGTCATCGAGCTGAACGTGTGCTGAACTCGGAGGTGCCGTACATTCGGTACTTGGATCGGTCGGATCGTGAAGACGTACGACTACATCAACCACGTTCTCATAACGCTTCTGCTTACGGTCTACGAGGGTACATGGATGATACTATTCTCCCTCGTTGCTATGCATCACCATGATCTTGCGTGTGCGTAGGATTTTTTTTGAAATTACTGCGTTCCCCAACAGTGGCATCCGAGCCAGGTTTATGTGTAGATGTTATATGCACAAGTAGAACACAAGTGAGTTGTGGGCGATACGAGTCATACTGCTTACCAGCATGTCATACTTTCGTTCAGCGGTATTGTTGGATGAAGCGGCCCAGACTGACATTACGCGTACACTTACGCAAGACTGGTTGTACCGACGTGCTTTGCACACAGGTGGCTGGCTGATACGTCTCCGTCGTATCTACTTTTCCAAACACTTTTGCCCTTATTTTGGACTCTAACTTGTATGATTTGAATGGAACTAACCCGGACTGACGCTGTTTTCAGCAGAATTACCATGGTGTTGTTTTATGTGCAGAAAAAATATATTCTCGGAATGACCTGAAACTCCACGGAACATCTTAGAAAAAACAATAAAAAATCCTCGCCAAAGATGTAGTCCGAGGGGCCCACACCCTTCTCACGAGGGTGGGGGGAGCGCCCCCCTACCTCATGGGCCCCTTGTTGCGTTTCCGACTCCAACTCTACCTCCATATATTGAGTTTCGATGAGAGAAAAATCAGAGAGAAGAAATCATTGCGTTTTACGATACAGAGCCGCCACCAAGCCCTAAAACCTCTCGGGAGGGCTGATCTGGAGTCCGTTCGGGGCTCCAGAGAGGGGGATTCATCGCCGTCGTCATCATCAACCATCCTCCATCACCAATTTCATGATGCTCACCGCCGTGCATGAGTAATTCCATCGTAGCCTTGCTGGACGGTGATGGGTTGGATGAGATTTATCATGTAATCGAGTTAGTTTTGTTAGGGTTTGATCCCTAGTATCCATTATGTTCTGAGATTGATGTTGCTATGACTTTGCTATGCTTAATGCTTGTCACTAGGGCCCGAGTGCCATTATTTCAGATCTAAACCTATTATGTTTTCATGAATATATGTGAGTTCTTGATCCTATCTTGCAAGTCTATAGTCACCTACTATGTGTTATGATCCGGCAACCCCGATGTGACAATAATTGGGACCACTCCCGGTGATGACCATAGTTTGAGGAGTTCATGTATTCACTATGTGCTAATGCTTTGTTCCGGTTCTCTATTGAAAGGAGGCCTTAATATCCCTTAGTTTCCAATAGGACCCCGCTGCCATGGGAGGGTAGGACAAAAGATGTCATGCAAGTTCTTTTCCATAAGCACGTATGACTATATACGGAATACATGCCTACATTACATTGATGAATTGGAGCTAGTTCTGTGTCACCCTATGTTATGACTGTTACATGATGAACCGCATCCGACATAATTATCCATCACTGATCCGGTGCCTATGAGTTTTCCATATACTGGTTTACGCTTATTTACTTTTCCGCTGCTACTGTTACAATAACTACAAAATACCAAAAACATTACTTTTGCTGTCTTTACTTTTGCTGCCGCTACCACCACTATCATATTACTGTTCTACTAAACACTTTGCTGCAGATACTAAGTTTCTAGGTGTGGTTGAATTGACAGCTCAGCTGCTAATACTTGAGAATATTATTTGGCTCCCCTTGTGTCGAATCAATAAATTTGGGTTGAATACTCTACCCTCGAAAGCTGTTGTGATCCCCTATACTTATGGGTTATCAAGACAAATTTCTGGCGCCGTTGCCTGGGAGCATAGCTCTATTCTTTGAGTCACTTGGGATTTATATCTGCTGGACACTATGAAGAATTTGAGAGATCCAAAAACCAAGATTTATCCCTCAACTACGAGGGGAGGTAAGGAACTGCCATCTAGCTCTGCACTTGATTCACCTTCAGTTATGAGTAAGTTTGCGACACCTACATCTGCTTCTGCTATTCCTTCTGATATGTCGCATGTTATTGATGATGCCACTTCTGCTATGCATGATACTTATGATGAAACTGCTTCTATGCCTGATACTACTGTGCCCCTTAGTGAATTTCTTGATGAACAAATTGCTAGGGCTAGAGAAAAAGAAATTATTGAATCTGAATACGATGATGATAGTGATGATGAAAATATGCATGTTATTCCTGAAGGTTATCTTTTTGATAGGGAATCTTCTGCCGCTATTTTTGCTTGCAAAGATAGATATGAGCTTAAGAGGTTATTAATTAAATGGAACAAAGAATCACTTAGAGATAAATTGAGACCCGACCCTGCTTTTGCTGCTTCACCTATATGTGTTCCTGATAAAGATTATGAATTCTCTGTTGATCCTGATATAATTACTTTGGTTGAATCTGATCCGTTTTATGGCTATGAATCTGAAACTGTTGTGGCACATCTTACTAAGTTAAATGATATAGCTGCCCTGTTTACTAATGATGAGAGATCGCGTTACCTTCATTTACTCAAAATATTTCCGTTCTCATTAAAGGGTGATGCTAAGATATGGTTTAATTCTCTTGAACCTGGTTGTGTGCGTAGTCCCCAGGATATGATTTATTACTTCTCTGCTAAAAATTTCCCTGCTCATAAGAAACAAGCTACTTTGAGGGAAATATACAACTTTGTGCAAATTAAAGAAGAGAGTCTCCCACTAGCTTGGGGGAGGCTTCTCAAGTTACTTAATGCTTTGCCTAATCATCCTCTTAAGAAACCTGAAATACTTGATATCTTTTATAATGGACTAACCGATGCTTCCAGAGATTACCTGGATAGTTGTGCTGGTTCTCTTTTCAGGGAAAGAACACCGGATGAAGCTGAAATTCTATTGAATAATATGTTGACAAATGAAAATAATTGGGCACCTCCTGAGCCATCTCCTGCTCCAATTACTGAGCCTATTCCTAAACCAACTCCGAAGAAGAGAGGTGTTCTATTTCTCAGTCCCGAAGATATGCAAGAGGCGAAGAAATATATGAAAGAAAAAGGTATTAAAGCTGAAGATGTTAAGAATTTACCTCCTATTGAAGAAATACATGGTCTTAATATACCGCTTGTTGAAGAAACCTATGATCTCAATTATTTATTTACTGAAGAACCTCCTGATCCCGATATCCCGACACAGGTAGTAAAGGTAAATTCTCTCTATAGATATGATAAAGCTGAAGTCCCTCCTACTAAAATTGCTAGTCAATGCTTGGATGAGTTTGATAACTTTATGTATAAGCAAGATGACTTCAATGCTTATTTTGGCAGACAATTAAAAGAAAATGCTTATATGATTAGACGCTTGGGTGATTATATGGCTGATATTAAAGGTGAACTTAAACTTGTTAGCAAACATGCTTCTATGGTTACTACTCAAGTAGAACAAGTACTTAAGGATAAAAAAGAAGTGCTTAACGAAATGAATAATAAGAAAAATGATTATACTATTAGAGTGGCTACTAGAACTGGTAGAATGACTCAGGAACCTTTGTATCCTGAAGGCCACCCTAAGAGAATCGAGCAAGATTCTCAAAGAAATAATATTGATGTTCCTAGTTCTTCTAAAAAGAAGAAGAAGAAAAATGATAGAACTGTGCAAACTTCTAGTGAACCTATTGCTGAACCACCTGATAATCCAAATGATATATCTATGTCTAATGCTGAAACACAATCTGGTAATGAACATGAACCTAATAAAAATATTAATGATGATGTTCATGATGATGCTCAACCTAGTAATGATAATGATGTAGAAATTGAACCTGCTGTTGATCTTGATAACCCACAATCAAAGAATCAGTGTTATGATAAAAGAGACTTTGTTGCTAGGAAACATGGTAAAGAAAGGGAACCTTGGGTTCAGAAACCCATGCCTTTTCCTCTGAAACCATCCAAGAAAAAGGATGATGAGGATTTTGAGCGTTTTGCTGAAATGATTAGGCCTATCTTTTTGCGTATGAGATTAACTGATGTGCTCAAAACAAATCCTTATGCTAAATATATGAAGGATATCATTACTAATAAAAGAAAGATACCGGAAGCTAAGATTTCCACCATGCTTGCTCATTATACTTTTAAGGGTGGAATACCAAAGAAACTTGGAGACCCCGGAGTACCTACTATACCTTGCTCCATTAAAAGAAATTATATTAAAACTGCATTATGTGATCTTGGAGCCGGTGTTAGTGTCATGCCTCTCTTTTTATATCGTAGACTTGACTTAAATAAGTTGACACCTTCTGAAATATCTTTGCAAATGGTTGATAAATCAACTGCTATACCTGTCGGTATCTGTGAGGATGTGCCTGTTGTGGTTGCAAACGTTACTATTTTAACAAACTTTGTTATTCTTGATATTCCCGAGGATGATAGTATGTCTATTATTCTTGGAAGACCTTTTCTTAATACTGCAGGGGCTATTATTGATTGCAACAAAGGCAATGTCACTTTTCATGTTAATGGTAATGAGCATACGGTACACTTTCCGAGGAATCAACCTCAAGTTCATAGTATCAACTCTATTGGAAAAATTCCATCGATTATATTTGGAGGTTTTGAATTTCCTCTTCCTACTGTCAAGAAGAAATATGATATTCTTATTATTGGGGATGTGCATATCCCCGTTGAGGTAACTTAGTGTTATTCAAAATTTCTCTGGTTTCATGATTATCGGAATGAGTTTGTTAATAAGACTTGATCAACCTTGTTAGTGGATTCTTTTCGATGAGCATGAGATGGATGAAACTAGAAGCACAACCTTCTATACCCTCTCTATATTTTCTGTTATTTATATTAAATAAAGTAAAAATAGTATTTTCTGTCTGTTTCCTGACCTATCCGATCAATATAAAAATATCCCGAAAATAAAATCCTCAGAATGCCATGCCAATTTAATATGATTTTTTCGGGAATATTTGAGGATTTACTGTGCAAAAATTACCGCGGGAGGAGCTGCCACCTGGCCACGAGGGTGGTGGGTGCCACCCCTATAGGGCGCGCCCCCTGCCTCATGGGCCCACGGTGGCCCTCCTCCGCTTATCCCAGCACCCATCTTCTTCCTCTATCTCACACAAACCCGAAAAACCAACTCAAGCACGAGTTCCAACCACTTTTGCTGCGATTTTCGATCTCCTTGTTCAAAGCACCTCTCGCAAAACTGCTTGGGGAGATTGTTCCTTGGTATGTGACTCCTCCATTGGTCCAATTAGTTTTTGTTCTAGTGCTTAATTCTTTGCAAATTTGTGCTGCATAGGTGACCATGTTCTTGAGCTTGCATGTCAAATTTATATGGTTCCAAGTAGTTCTAATGCTTGATATAGGCTCTAGGCACTTGTAGGAGTAGTTGCTATCAGTTTTATTGAGTTTGGTTCACTTTTATTTTGAAGTTACTAAAAATTTCGGAATTTTTCAGAGAAAAACAATATGTTTAGGAAGATGTTCCAAGGTGGTTCCTCTAAGAAGCAAGGACCTAGGATTTCTATGCGCGATGCTGATGAGGATCCACCAAGAGACGCTCTAGTATGGCCTTGGGAATGGCCGTCAGAAAATTTTATGGACCGTGCGGGAATTAAAGAAGAATTCAAATCATATTTGCGCAATGCCGGTCTTGAGGATTTTGAGGCTAACAAATGCCCCCAGTATCATGATCTCACAAGTTCATTTGTGAGGAGGTTTGAGTATTCATCTCCGCGTAATTCTCCTTTAGTCATGTTTGATCTTTATGACAAATCTTATACCATGGACCTAGAGGATTTCACTTCTTCTTGTGAACTTCCATCATGGGGCAGTATTAGGGATCCACCTAAATCAGAATTTAGAAACTTTCTTGCTAGTATAACTGTGGGGGAATCCAGAGATATAACGCAGGCTACCATAGGGAGCATTCACTTTCCTGCTATATATTATTTTCCTCTTTTCATCGATAGATGCATAAATGCTAAGGATAAAGCATGTCACATGTGTGTCCCGGATCTCAGCATTCTTAGGAGTGTTGTGTTAGGAGACCAATCTTATCATATGGGAGCCATTATAGCTCGTAGGTTGCATCATAATAGACATAATGGAGATTTCTTTGGAGGAATTTATGCAACCCGCTTAGCTCATTTTCTTGAAATAAACATTCGTGAGGGTGATATGGAGTTTCCTCCTGCATATTTAGATTATAAGTCTATGGTTTCGCACCAGTTTGTCGAGAGGCCTGAATCACCTCTCTTATATCGCTTAATTTTTGATAAACGACGTGTTTTCCGTATTACTCTCCCTGCTCCTGCCTTCTTTGATTCACGGACAAAAGGAAGATATGTTATTACCAGAGAGGAGGCAGAAGAGTACGAGAGGAGAGCGGAGGCAGCCCGACTCCATGCTGCAGCTCAACAGGCGATAACCGCTGCACATCAGTATGATCCCAACTATCCTTCCTCATCACAGTACGACCCCAACAACTATTATTATGGATATCCGCCAGGCCAGCCGTGGCCATAGACCAACTTAGGCCAAAAGCCTAAGCTTGGGGGAGTATGTATTTCTCACCGACATTACATTTATGTTCACACACACTCATTGCTAGATGTCGGTGCTCATACTTTTTCACTGTAATATCCATGCTAGTTTATCTTCTTTTTCCTGCTTTCTTCTTGTGTGTTTGTTAAACCTTAAGAAAAACCAAAAAAAATTAGTAGTAGTTTATTTTTCTGCTTTAGTAGTAATAATTAAAAACAAAACCCAAAAATATTTCCCGTTCTTCTTTTGCTTGTTGGGAGCTTTCCTGTGTAAATAGTTTTATTTCTTTTCTTTTATTTGGGGGTCAGTAGGAGAAGACCGTAATTAAATTGTTGAAGTGGCTCTTATATGCATTATTGTTGATTTAACCAAGAGCCCATATTGCCTTGTCCTCTCCTGTTTATTGAATGCTCGCAAATTCCAGCTTAGTCCAATGCACGTGCACTCTTATTATTATTCACACCATTTGGTCATGCAAGTGAAAGGCAATTATGATGATATATGATGGACTGACTGAGATGAGAAAAGCTGGTATGAACTCGACCTCTTTTGTTTTTGTAAATATGATGAGTCCCTCGTTCTTGATTCAGCTTATTATGAATAAAAATGCTTGCAATGACAATTAGAGATCAGAGTTGCTTGTGCCATGCTTGATTAGCTATGAGTTATAATGATTTACCTTGTATGCCAACATGCTATTGAGATGATTATGATGTGGTATGATGGGGTGGTATCCTCCTTTGAATGATTTAAGTGGCTTGACTTGGCACATGTTCACGCATTAGTTGAAACAAAATCAACATAGCCTTCACGATATTTATGTTCATGGTGGATTATATCCTACTCATGCTTGCATCCAATGTTTATTAATTTTAATGCATGTACATGGCTGTTGTCGCTCTCTAGTTGGTCGCTTCCCAGTCTTTTGCTAGCCTTCACTTGTACTAAGCGGGAATACTGCTTGTGCATCCAATCCCTTAAACCCCAAAGTTATTCCAGATGAGTCCACTATACCTTCCTATATGCGGTATCTACTTGCCGTTCCAAGTAAATTTGTATGTGCCAAACTCTAAACCTTCAAATAAACATTCTGTTTTGTATGCTCCAATAGCTCATGTATCAACAAAGGCTGTCCTTATATTCCGTGTTAGGCGGGTTATTCTCAAGAGGAGTGGACTCTGCTCCTCACTCACGAGAAAATGGCTGGTCACCGGGATTCCCAGTCTCATGCTTTATGCAAACTAAATCAAAATTAATTGCAAACAAAACTCCCCCTGGGACCTGATATATGTTGGAGGCACTCGTTGTTTCGAGCAAGCCATGGATTGATGCCTGTTCGTGGAGGGGGAGTATAAACTTTACCATTATGTTGGGAACCGCCTATAATGTGTTTAGCATGGAATATATCGCCATCTCTTAGTTGTTACATTGACAATGAAAGTATACCGCTCAAAATACAATTTATCTCTATTGCAAAACCGAGCTCTGGCACCTCTACAAATCACTGCTTCCCTCTGCGAAGGGCCTATCCATTTACTTTTATGTTGAGTCATCACCTTCTTATTAAAAAGCACTAGCTGGAGAGCACAGCTGTCATTTGCATTCATCACTGTTAATTTATATTGGGTATGACTATGATTGGATCTCTTTTACCATGAATTACAATGTCTAGTCAGTCCTTGATCTTTAAAGGTGCTCTGCATTTATGTTTTGCGGTCTCAAAAAGGGCTAGCGAGATACCATCTTGTTATATCATATTATGATTGTTTTGAGAAAGTGTTGTCATCCGAGATGTATTATTATGACTTGCTAGTTGATTATGCTATTGATATGAGTAATGATGAGACCTGGGAATTATTGCAAGTGTGGTTAGTTATGATCTATGCTGAAAACTTGAATGCTGGCTTGACATAGCTACAACAATAAGAGCAAACAGAGTTTGTAAAAGTTTTTCTTTCTTTCTTTCTTTCAGTTTGTCAACTGAATTGCTTGAGGACAAGCAAGGGTTTAAGATTGGGGGAGTTGATACATCTCTGTCGTACCTACTTTTCCAAAGACTTTTGCCCTTGTTTTGGACTCTAACTTGTATGATTTGAATGGAACTAACCCGGACTGACGCTGTTTTCAGCAGAATTACCATGGTGTTGTTTTGTGTGCAGAAAACAAATATTCTCAGAATGACCTGAAACTCCACGGAACATCTTAGAAAAAACAATAAAAAATCCTCACCAAAGATGAAGACCGAGGGCCCACACCCTTCTCACGAGGGTGGGGGCGCGCCCCCTACCTCGTGGGCCCCCTGTTGCGTTTTCGACTCCAACTCTACCTCCATATATTGAGTTTCGATGAGAAAAAAACCAGAGAGAAGAAATCATCATGTTTTACGATACGGAGCCACCACCAAGCCCTAAAACCTCTCGGGAGGGCTGATCTGGAGTCCGTTCGGGGCTCCGGAGAGGGGGATTTGTCGCCGTCGTCATCATCAACCATCCTCCATCACCAATTTCATGATGCTCACCGCCGTGCATGAGTAATTCCATCGTAGGCTTGCTGGACGGTGATGGATTGGATGAGATTTATCATGTAATAGAGTTAGTTTTGTTAGGGTTTGATCCCTAGTATCCATTATGTTCTGAGATTGATGTTGCTATGACTTTGCTATGCTTAATGCTTGTCACTAGGGCCCGAGTGCCATTATTTCAGATCTGAACCTATTATGTTTTCATGAATATATGTGAGTTCTTGATCCTATCTTGCAAGTCTATAGTCACCTACTATGTGTTATGATCCGGCAACCCCGGAGTGACAATAATCGGGACCACTCCCGGTGATGACCATAGTTTGAGGAGTTCATGTATTCACTATGTGCTAATGCTTTGTTCCGGTTCTCTATTAAAAGGAGGCCTTAATATCCCTTAGTTTCCAATAGGACCCCGCTGCCACGGGAGGGTAGGACAAAAGATGTCATGCAAGTTCTTTTCCATAAGCACGTATGACTATATACGGAATACATGCCTACATTACATTGATGAATTGGAGCTAGTTCTGTGTCACCCTATGTTATGACTGTTACATGATGAACCGCATCCGGCATAATTATCCATCACTGATCTGGTGCCTACGAGTTTTCCATATACTGGTTTACGCTTATTTACTTTTCCGCTGCTACTGTTACAATCACTACAAAATACCAAAAACATTACTTTTGCTGTCTTTACTTTTGCTGCTGCTACCACCACTATCATATTACTGTGCTACTAAACACTTTGCTGCAGATACTAAGTTTCCAGGTGTGGTTGAATTGACAACTCAGCTGCCAATACTTGAGAATATTCTTTGGCTCCCCTTGTGTCGAATCAATAAATTTGGGTTGAATACTCTACCCTCGAAAGCTGTTACGATCCCGTATACTTGTGGGTTATCACTGGCGGGTGTCAGTTTCTCCAACTTTAGTTGAACCGAGTGTGACTACGCCCGGTCCTTGTTGAAGGTTAAAACAACACTAACTTGACTAAATATCGTTGTGGTTTTGATGCGTAGGTAAGAATGGTTCTTGTTCAGCCCGTAGTAGCCACGTAAAACTTGCAACAACAAAGTAGAGGACGTCTAACTTGTTTTTGTAGGGCATGTTGTGATGTGATATGGTCAAGGCATGATGCTATATTTTATTGTATGAGATGATCATGGTTTGTAATCGAGTTATCGGCAACTGGCAGGAGCCATATGGTTGTCGCTTTATTGTATGCAATACAATCGCCCTGTAATTGCTTTACTTTATCACTAAACGGTAGCGATAGTCGTAGAAGCTATATTTGGTGAGACGACAACGATGCTACTATGGAGATCAAGGTGTCACGCCGGTGACGATGGTGATCATGACGGTGCTTTGGAGATGGAGATCAAAGGCACAAGATGATGATGGCCATATCATATCACTTATATTGATTGCATGTGATGTTTATCCTTTATGCATCTTATTCTGCTTGATTGACGGTAGCATTATAAGATGATCTCTCACTAAATTTCAAGGTACAAGTGTTCTCCTTGAGTATGCACCGTTGCCAAAGTTCGTCGTGCTGAGACACCACATGATGATCGGGTGTGATAAGCTCTACGTTCACATACAACGGGTGCAAGCCAGTTTTGCACACGCAGGAATACCCCGGTTAAACTTGACGAGCCTAGCATATGCATATATGGCCTCGGAACACTGAGACCGAAAGGCCGAGCATGAATCATATAGTATATATGACCAACATAGTGATGTTCACCATTGAAAACTACTCCATTTGACGTGATGATCGGTCATGGTTTAGTTGATTTGGATCACGTGATCACTTAGATGATTAGAGGGATGTCTGTCTAAGTAGGAGTTCTTAAATATGATTAATTGAACTTTAATTTATCATGGACTTAGTACCTGATAGTATTATTGCTTGTCTATGTTGTTGTAGAAAGATGGCCCGTGCTGTTGTTCTGTTGAATTTTAATGCGTTCCTTGAGAAAGCAAAGTTGAAAGACTATGGTAGCAATTACACGGACTGAGTCCATAACTTGAGGATTATTCTCATTGCTGCACAGAAGAATTACGTCCTGGAAGCACCGCTGGGTGCCAAACCCGCTGCGGGAGCAATGCTAGATGTTATGAACGTCTGGCAGAGCAAAGCTGATGACTACTTGATAGTTCAGTGTGCCATGCTTTATGGCTTAGAACCGGGACTTCAACGATGTTTTGAACGTCATGGAGCATATGAGATGTTCCAAGAATTGAAGTTAATATTTCAAGCAAATTCCCGGATTGAGAGATATGAAGTCTCCAATAAGTTCTATAGCTGCAAGATGGAGGAGAATAGTTCTGTCAGTGAACATATACTCAGAATGTCTGGGTACCATAACCACTTGACTCAACTGGGAGTTAATCTTCCTGTTGATAGTGTCATTGACAGAGTTCTTCAATCACTGCCACCAAGCTACAAGAGCTTCGTGATGAACTATAATATGCAAGGGATGGATAAGACGATTCCTGAGTTCTTCCCAATGCTAAAAGCTCCGGAGGTAGAAATCAAGAAGGAGCATCAAGTGTTGATGGTTGATACTTATCCAACGTATCTATAATTTTTGATTGCTCCATGCTATTATATTATCTATTTTGGATGTTAATAGGCTTTATTTTACACTTTTATATCATTTTTGGGACTAACCTACTAACCAGAGGCCCAGCCCAAATTGCCGTTTTTTCCTATTTTAGGGTTTCGATGAAAAGGAATATCAAACGGAGTCCAAACGGAATGAAACCTTCGGGAACGTGATTTTCTCAACAAACGTGATCCAGGAGACTTGGAGTGGGCGTCAAGAAACAACCAAGGAAGCCACGAGGTAGGGGGGCGCGCCTACCCCCCTGGGCGCGCCCTCCACCCTCGTGGGCCCCTCGTTGCTCCACCGACGTACTTCTTCCTCCTATATATATCCATGTACCCCCAAACATCCAGGAGCACCACGAAAACCTAATTCCACCGCCGCATCCTTCTGTACCCGAGAGATCCCATCTTGGGGCCTTTTCCGGAGCTCCGCCGGAGGGGGCATTGATCACGGAGGGCCTCTACATCAACTCCATGGCCTCTCCGGTGATGTGTGAGTTGTTTATTTCAGACCTACGGGTCCATATTTATTATCTAGATGGCTTCTTCTCTCTCTTTGGATCTCAATACAAAGTTCTCCTCGATCTTCTTTGAGATCTATTCGATGTAATCTTCTTTTGCGGTGTGTTTGTCGAGATCCTATGAATTGTGGGTTTATGATCCAGTTTATCTATGAACAATATATGAATCTCCTCTGAATTCTTTTATGTGTGATTGGTTTATCTTTGCAAGTCTCTTCGCATTATCAGTTTGGTTTGGCCTACTAGATTGATCTTTCTTGCAATGGGGGAAGTGCTTAGCTTTGGGTTCAATCTTGCGGTGTCCTTTCCCAGTGACAGCAGGGGATAAAAATATGGGGTTTATATCATATTGCATGAGTTTATCCCTCTACATCATGTCATCTTACTTAAAGCATTACTCTGTTCTTATGAACTCAATACTCTAGATGCTTGCTGGATAGCGGTCGATGTGTGGAGTAATAGTAGTAGATGCGGAATCGTTTCGGTCTACTTGTCGCGGATGTGATGCCTATATACATGATCATACCTAGATATTCTCATAACTATGCTCAGTTCTATCAATTGCTCGACAGTAATTCGTTTACCCACCGTAATACTTGTGCTCTTGAGAGAAGCCACTAGTGAAACCTATGGCCCCGGGTCTATCTTCCATCATATTAATCTTCCAACACTTAGTTATTTCTTTTGCCGTTTATTTTACTTTGCATCTTTATCACAAAAGTACCAAAAATCTTATCTTATCGTATCTATCGGATCTCACTCTCGTAAGTGACCGTGAAGGGATTGACAACCCCTTTATTGCGTTGGTTGCGAGGTTCTTATTTATTTGTGTAGGTGCATGGGACTCGAGCGTGATCTCCTACTAGATTGATACCTTGGTTCTCAAAAACCGAGGGAAATACTTACGCTACTTTGCTGCATCACCCTTTCCTCTTCAAGGGAAAACCAGCGCAGTGCTTAAGAGGTAGCAAGAAGGATTTCTGGCGCCGTTGCCGGGGAGATTTGCGCCAAGTGAAGTCAAGACATACCAAGTACCCATCACAAACTCTTGTCCCTCGCATTACATTATTTGCCATTTGCCTCTCATTTTCCTCTCCCCCACTTCACCCTTGCCGTTTTATTCGCCCTCTTTTCCTCTCACCCTCTCTTTTCCCGTCCCCCTTCTCTTTTTTCTATTTGCCTTTTTGCATGTTTCTTGTTTGCTTGTGTGTTGGATTGGTTGCTTCGTCGCTATGGCTAGTCCTTTATCTACTCCTTTGTATCCCGAGAATGAAGTTCTTAATTTTAAACAAAGGGAGGGAGAAAATCTAAAAGATGCTTGGTACAGAATTTGCAATGTGCAAAATAGATCTATTAGAAAGCAATCCACTTCCGTTCTTCTTCGCAATTTTTATGTAGGCATCACTCCTTGGAATAGATATATTCTTGATACCATTACCGAAGGAAATTTCTTGGGTAGCCATACTTTTGATTCTTATAATGCTATGATAGATTTGTTTGGCCCACCACCTCTTTTGGTTAATGGAACTATTTTAACTTTGGAACACGTGATGCAACAGCTTGAAATTATTGAAAATAAAGTTGCCACCATAGAGTCAATTGAAAATTTGGATAGAAAGATCCATAACCAAATTACCCAATACGGATCTAAGGTAGGAGTTGCTCTTAAATTTTTTAAAGAAAAGGGACCTATGGTCAATGAAAAGATAGATCAAGATTCCACTAGAATCGATAAACTTGAGGGAATTATCACAAACTTGGGGTCCACTTTTTCTTCCGTTAAAAATACACCGAATCCTCCTACCAAAATTTCCAAGCTTGTGTATGTTCCTAAGAATAAGGGTGAATCCCCTAGTAAGGAAACTGCGGATTTAAAATCAATAAGTGTTCATCCCAATCTTTTTGCTATCATTAAGGAACCGTTTGCTACAAATGATTATCTTGATTTTGTGCCTGGGAGTTTGATAATTAATAAAAATAAAGAAACTCCCAGGGGTTATAGGTGTCTTGTTGAAGAATTGCCCACCAAAGATGGCAATACCTAGATCTATCTTCGCTTTTATGCCTAGCTAGGGGCGTTAAACGATAGCGCTTGTTGGGACGCACCCAATTTTATTTTTATTTCTTGCTTTTTTCTCCTATTTAGTAATAAATAATTTATCTAGCCTCTGTTTTTCTTGTGTTTTTTGTGTTTAATTAGTGTTTGTGCCAAGTAGAACCGTTGGGAAGACTTAGGGGAAGTCTTTTTGATCTTGCTGTAAAAAACAGAAACTTTAGCGCTTACGAGAATTGCTGCCATTTTTATTTGGAAAGTTATATTTAGTTAATTCTTTTTGCAGATGATTAATAGATAAATTCCTCACGTCCAGCAATTTATTTTAGAAGTTTTCGGTTCCAGAAGTTGCGTTAGCTACAGATTACTACAGACTGTTCTTTTTTGACAGATTCTGTTTTTCGTGGGTTATTTGCTTATTTTGATGAATATATGGCTAGTAAAAGAGTTCATAAACCATAGAGAAGTTGGAATACAATAGGTTTAACACCAATATAAATAAATAATGATTTAATTGAAGTACCTTGAAGTGGTGTTTTGTTTTCTTTCGCTAACGGAGCTCACAAGATTTTCTATTTTGAGTTTTGTGTTGTGAAGTTTTCAAGTTTTGGGTAAAGATTTGATGGATTATGGAACAAGGAGTGGCAAGAGCCTAAGCTTGGGGATGCCCATGGCTCCCCAAGGTAAAATTCAAGGACACCAAAAAGCCTAAGCTTGGGGATGCCCCGGAAGGCATCCCCTCTTTTGTCTTCGTCTATCGGTAACTTTACTTGGAGCTATATTTTTATTAACCACATGATATGTGTTTTGCTTGGAGCGTCTTGTATGATTTGAGTCTTTGATTTTTATTTTACCACAATCATCCTTTCTGTAAACACCTTTTGAGAGAGACTCACATGATTTGAAATTTATTAGAATACTCTATGTGCTTCACTTATATCTTTTGAGCTATATAGTTTTTGCTCTAGTGCTTCACGTATATCTTTTAGAGCACAGCGGTGGTTTATTTTATAGAAATAATTGATCTCTCATGCTTCACTTATATTATTTTGAGAGTCCTTTAGAACCACATGGAAATTTGCTTTAATATAAAAACTTTCATAGAAGTGCATTGAATACCATGAGAAGTTTGATACTTGATAATTGTTTTGAGATATGGAGATGGTGATATTAGAGTCATGCTAGTTGAGTAGTTGTGAATTTGAGAAATACTTGTGTTGAAGTTTGTGATTCCCGTAGCATGCACATATGGTGAACCTTTATGTGATGAAGTCGGAGCATGATTTATTTATTGATTGTCTTCCTTATGAGTGGAGGTCGGGGAAAAGCGATGGTCTTTTCCTACCAATCTACCCCCCTAGGAGCATGTGCGCAATACTTTGTTTTGATAACTAATAGATTTTTGCAATAAGTATGTGAGTTCTTTATGACTAATGTTGAGTCCATGGATTATACGCACTCTCACCCTTCCACCATTGCTAGCCTCTCTAGTATCGCGCAACTTTCGCCGGTATCATAAACCCACCATATACCTTCCTCAAAACAGCCACCATACCTACCTATTATGGCATTCCCATAGCCATTCCGAGATATATTTCCATGCAACTTTCCACCGTTCCGTTATCATGACACGCTTCATCATTTTCATATTGCTTGCATGATCATGTAGTTGACATCGTATTTGTGGCAAAACCACCGTTCATAATTCTTCATACATGTCACTCATGCATCATTGCACATCCCGGTACACCGCCGGAGGCATTCACATAGAGTCATATTTTGTTCTAAGTATTGAGTTGTAAGAAATTAAAGTGTGATGACCATCATTATTAGAGCATTGTCCCAAGTGAGGAAAGGATGATGGAGACTATGATTCCCCCACAAGTCGGGATGAGACTCCGGATGAAAAATAAAAAAAGGGAGAAAAAAGAGGCCAAAAAAAGAGAAAAGGCCCAAATAAAAAAATGAGAGAGAAAGAGAGAAGGGACAATGTTACTATCCTTTTTCCACACTTGTGCTTCAAAGTAGCACCATGATCTTCATGATAGAGAGTCTCCTATGATATCACTTTCATACACTAGTGGGAAATATTCATTATAGAACTTGGCTTGTATATTCCAATGATGTGCTTCCTCAAAATGCCCTAGGTCTTCATGAGCAAGCGAGTTGGATGCAAACCCACTTAGTTTCTTTTGTTGAGATTTCATATACTTATAGCTCTAGTGCATCAGTTGCATGGCAATCCCTACTCACTCACATTGATATATATTAATGGGCATCTCCATAGCCCGTTGATACGCCTAGTTGATGTGAGACTATCTTCTCCTTTTTTGTCTTCTCCACAACCACCATTCTATTCCACATATAGTGCTATATCCATGGCTCACGCTCATATATTGCGTGAAGATCGAAAAAGTTTGATAGCATCAAAAGTATGAAACAATTGCTTGGCTTGTCATCGGGGTAGTGCATGATTTAAATATTTTGTGTGGTGAAGATAGAGCATAGCCAGACTATATGATTTTGTAGGGATAACTTTATGTGGCCATGTTATTTTGAGAAGACATAATTGCTTAGTTAGTATGCTTGAAGTATTATTATTTTTATGTCAATATTAAACTTTTATCTTGAATCTTTCGGATCTGAACTTCATGCCACAATAAACAAAATTACATTGAGAAATATGTTAGAAAGCATTCCACATAAAAAATTCTTATTTTATCATTTACCTACTCGAGGACAAGCATGAATTAAACTTGAGGATGCTTGATATGTCTCCAACGTATCTATAATTTTTGATTGCTCCATGCTATTATATTATATATTTTGGATGTTAATAGGCTTTATTTTACACTTCTATATCAGTTTTGGGACTAACCTACTAAACGGAGGCCCAACCCAAATTGCTATTTTTTTTGCCTATTTTAGGGTTTGTAAGAAAAGTAATATCAAATGGAGTCCAAACGGAATGAAACCTCCGAGAACGTGATTTTCTCAACAAACGTGATCCAGGAGACTTGGAGTAGGCGTCAAGAAACAACCGAGTAAGCCACGAGGCAGGGGGCGCGCCTACCCCCCTGGGCGCGCCCTCCACTCTCGTGGGCCCCTTGTTGCTCCACCGACGTACTTATTCCTCCTATATATATCCACGTAGTCCCAAACATCCAGGAGCACCACGAAAACGTAATTCCACCGCCGCAACCTTCTTTACCCGAGAGGTCCCATCTTGGGGCCTTTTCCGAAGCTCCACCGGAGGGGGCATTGATCACGGAGGGCCTCTACATCAACTCCATGGCTTCTCCGGTGATATGTGAGTAGTTTATTTCAGACCTACGGGTCCATAGTTATTAGCTAGATGGCTTCTTTCTCTCTTTGGATCTCAATACAAATTTCTCCTCGATCTTCTTGGAGATCTATTCGATGTAATCTTCTTTTGCGGTGTGTTTGTCGAGATCCGATGAATTGTGGGTTTATGATCCAGTTTATCTATGAACAATATTTGAATCTCCTCTGAATTCTTTTATGTATGATTGGTTTATCTTTGCAAGTCTCTTTGAATTATCAGTTTGGTTTGGCCTACTAGATTGATCTTTCTTGCAATGGAAGAAGTGCTTAGCTTTGGGTTCAATATTGCGGTGTCCTTTCCCAGTGACAGTAGGGGCAGCAAGGCACGTCACTACAAAAAATACACTTCCGTGATGATACGTGTTTGTCACAGTAGGTCACGTTTTCTGTCATGCATGTACATCCATGACAAATTTATGACAGAATCAAGATAGTCATACCAATGCTGTCGTAGAAGTGTTCCATGACATTACCAAAATTATCATCATGGAAGTGTCCACTTCCATGACGATATATCGCACGTCACAGAAGTGCTTTCGTCAAGGGTGACCGACACGTGGCATCCACCATAACGGAACGCCGTTAAGCTATCGGGTCCGGTTTTGGATCCGATAACCCGTTAACAGCCCCGACCAATGGGGATTTTCCACATGTAAAATCATCATCGGCTGGAGGAAACACGTGTCGGCTCACCGTTGGGACAGATGTCATTCACTTGTTGGACCCAAAGCGCCTATGGTACGTCGACACGTGGCACGGCCCAACAGAGGCCCATATAGGTTAAAAAGGCCGGCCTAGTCAAAGGCCTGTACTTACTCAGGCACTAGTGGGCCAACCCAATAACGACCTGCTTAATAAAGGCCCATTTACGGCCCGAAGCCAGATCTGGCCCGTTAATTGTTTGCCAAATATTTGGGCCCATTTACAGCCCAAAGCCAGATCTGGTCCGTTAATTGTTCGCCGAATATTGGGCCCAATTACAGCCTAGTGACTTTCGGCCTGTTAGAGGCCCGATGTAGACATGGGCCCATTTCAGCCCGGTGTGACTTTCGGCCTGGGAATGGCTTGTGCTGCCCATGGGCCATATATGGTCCGACGGGACATCGGGCCCACTAACAGCCCGTGATAAAGGTGGCAACAGTTAAGCCCAACGAGACTTTGGGTCTGTTAAAGGCCTGTTGCATAATTCGGCCCGTTGATGTCTGTACTAAGCTTTCGGCCTCTTAAAGGCCCATGATATTAGTGGGCCAACTAAGGCCCGAGATATGTTTCGGCCTGGTAACTGCCCTTGATATAACTGGGCCCAAAAAGGCCCGTTCTACATTTCAGCCTGCTGAAGGCCCGTCGACGACTAGTGAAAATTGAGGCCTAATATGCATTTCGGCCTGCTAAAGGCCCATTGTTTCATCTGGGCCATAACATGCCATTACAATATTCAGCCTGTTAATGGCCCAACGCTACCAGGGTCAAACGAAGCGCTGGGTCCACAAAAGGCCCAACTAAAATATAGGTCGGTGTAAGTTGTGGGCCTCGCGCAAAGTGTGAAGGCCCCAATCATTCGGTCCCAAGAAAGATGCAGGCCGGCCCAATTGTGGACCGCTAAACACCAGGCCCGTTAGAGGTGAATGTTTCGGCCTGGTCGACTACATCAGATTTTTTTTTCAAATAGCGAATGATGGCAGTAACTAGTAGGAATTAAGAACAAACATAATCTATACAATAAAGAAATTACGACATAGTAACTAAGAATAAACCTACACTATACAATAGAGGATTTATGGTATATTACATCCACTGGGCATCGAAGTTAGCCACTAGTGATCATAAAGCACAACGAAGAAGCAGATTACAAAAACTGGGCACCATTGCAGTGTAACAAAATAATACTGAACCGAGACCACTTCCAAGACAGTTCAAGAAAGGTTAGCCTTGCGCGGGAACTGCTACGCAAGCTGCTGAGCATGGTTGTGAGACCGGCCTAGCATGTCGGTCATAGCTTCCAGGTTTAGCTGTTTAGCGATGAGGTTCTCATTGGTGTTCTCCGAAATATTTCTTAGAGATAGGACTTCAAGTCGAAGTTGAGTTGCAGAATGCCTTTCTGCTAGAACTTGGGACTGAAGAAGTCGAACTGATTCAGACAACGAATTCTGTGAGCTTGTCTGACTGCTAGTCTCAAGTAACTTGAACAATGCATCAAGACATGACTTTGGGTTTGTCTCGCTATCTTCAAGATGTGTTGCCTTCTTTGCTGCAATATGTGTTGGGTTTGTTGCACAGCCTTCAACATACTTGTGCATGCCATCAGGCATATCACCCTAAAACAAAGCAGAGAGATGACATGTTTTGCATGTGTATAAACAAAGATGATAACTGTGCTGTCAATTCCATCTAATTTCAAATTAGAAAATAAAGAGTAAGTTCAAAATATCAATATCATACTTTGGCATTGTTCATAATGCGGGGAGCTTCACCACACTACGGGATTACCATGTCAACATAACAAGCATAGATGAAGGGCAAAGAAAATCATTGTATCTATTTTGGTTAATGTGCATGGCATGTTGTTCATATCATCGACCACATCAGTAAGATAAAATAGGAGATGACAAGGTGCAAACGTGGGCTGCTTCACCAGACACTAGATTATAGATCCACAAAAACAAGCATACATATAGGGAGTATTGAGTAATGTGCATGGTATGAATAAGGAATTTGGTTTTACAAGTAAAACTTAGAACTTATGGTTCTTGCGAACATGCATTTTGGTAGAAACAACAAACTAAATAGCAGTAAACGATAGGGAGTATGAGAAAATTAAACAACAGTTGAGGATAAAGGCTTTAGAAGGACTGACTTACATTAATAGTTAACACCGGCTTTAATGCCCTTCTCCATGTCAAGGGAAGGATAACTCAAGAATTTCAGCATAGAATCTTCTTCATAAGCATTGCCTGTACTCTACATTTTGTAGAGAGTAATTATAGATATGATAATATTGGAAGGAATATAGGATAATGAAGATAAGATGCAGATTGATGCTACATAATCAACTACCAATCCATGGAAGTACAAGCAATACATGACAAAATGTACTGACAAGAGCAATGGGCTACACTTCTGCACTAGCATTCTTTGTGTATTCTACTTTTTGGTAAGATTAAATATAGATCTGATCTTTTTTAGTAAATGGTGGGAGAGGGAGATAAGATGCAGAATGCTACACAATGAACCAATCCCTCTTCCCATAATACAAGAGTGTTTTGAACACTGGTGTACTATACAAAACGTTCTTATATTATGGGACGGAGGGAGTAGTTGTTAATGTAAGTACAGTGATAGACGACGTTCAGTCCTTACAAGGGGATTGCAGAGCTAAACCTCTTCAAAAGCATTGGGTTGATTCTAAATTTATGTAAGAGTCCATACAGATCTTATAATGTCCACCAAATGGACGATAATGAGGCTAACATGTGCAGTAATGCTACATAATCAAACAGCTATGAAAGTAAGTATGGTCATATAGGGCAAGAGGTACTCACAAGAGCAATGCAGTGTGCAGTATACTTGCGAGATTCTGTGGTCCCTTGAGAACGAATGTTCTTCTGCTAACAGTTTTTGTACAAGTGAGACGTTAAGGCAAATGCAGAAATGTAGTTTAAATTGTGAAGTGATATCATAGATAGTACCTTACGCTGCAGCCGAGACCAATGTGTAACAAGATTATTCCAGTCACCGTCGGATAAATGTAGCACCAGAGACTTTACAGAAATTTCGTTTAGAGGCTTGCCATCGAAGTGCGCTTGCCTCAGGTAGGAACGATACTTCATCAATGAGTGCTTGAAAAGTGCAACCAACCCTTGCTCGTCTTCACAATTGATATGTCTCCAACGTATCTATAATTTTTGATTGCTCCATGCTATATTATCTACTGTTTTGGACATTATTGGGCTTTATTATCCACTTTATATTATTTTTGGGACTAGCCTATTAACCGGAGGCCCAACCCAGAATTGTTGTTTTTTGCTTGTTTTAGGGTTTCGAAGAAAAGGAATATCAAATGGAGTCCAAATGGAATGAAACCTTCGGTAACATGATTTTCTCAACGAACAAGACCCAAGAGACTTGGACCCTACGTCAAGACACAAAAGAGGAAGCCACGAGGTAGGGGGCACGCCTACCCCCCCAGGCGTGCCCTCCACCCTCATGGGCCCCCTGTTGCTCCACCGACGTACTCCTTCCTCCTATATATACCTACGTACCCCCAAACGATCAAATATGGAGCCAAAATTCTAATTCCACTGCTGCAACTTTCTTTATCCACGAGATCCCATCTAGGGGCCTGTTCCGGAGCTCCGCCGGAGGGGGCATCAATCACGGAGGGCTTCTACGTCAACACCATAGCCCTCCGATGAAGTGTGAGTAGTTCACATCAGACCTACGGGTCCATAGTTATTAGCTAGATGGCTTCTTCTCTCTTTCTGGATCTCAATATAATGTTCTCCCCTCTCTTGTGGAGAACTATTCGATGTAATCTTCTTTTTGCGGTGTGTTTGTTGAGACCGATGAATTGTGGGTTTATGATCAAGTATATCTATGAACAATATTTGAATCTTCTGTGAATTCTTTTATGTATGACTAGCACATATGCCTGTGCGTTGCAACAGGCGAGTTATTTCTTTGCGAGAAGTAATGGGAGAGATAATTGATTTGTCCACCAAAAACGATCTCCATAGCGGTGTGATAGAGAGGAGTTGTGGTCTTCTCGCGGGTCATGTTTGTCCCGTGAGATCTTGATATTGGTGGGGTTAGTTGGAGTGGCGGCAACCATCCAGCTCGTGCCTTTTTTTCCTCTGGGTCCGCCTCTGTCCCAGGGTTGTGTCTGCCTCCTCATTTGGTGGCAACGCGGTGACCTTTAGGGCATGGTTGTTTTGACCACTCTGTCTTACGATTGCGTAACCGGATGGATTACTAATTGTAGCGCATAAATCCTGTTTCATTAGCATATTTAGCGCATAACCATACATCATTGTCCCTTCTTTATTAGGGTTTATTCTTTTTGATTATTTTAGCACTAACGTGCCCACAATTTTTTTATTCGAGCAAAACCAACATATTCTCTTTTATTGGCCCAAGAAAAAAATTCTCCCTCGGACGACCCAGTAGGGGAGTGCGGCTAAGGCTCAATATTGCATGTGCAATGAAACAATTTTTTTGGGCCAACTGCGCAGGGGCTACTATATGAAGCTAGTTACATAAAATAGCGCGCGAGACGCACATCAGTTCGTGTATGGGCCAACACACTGGTAGGATTGAAGATGACCTGCAAAAAATCCAAAAAATGACGAGTCGAAGGATCAAAATCTTGACCTCAAAGACCCGACTACGTGCTGCTAGCTACTCGAAGACACGAGTCCTATCAACCAATGTCCAACTCAAAGATTTAAGATCATACTCCAATGTTAGATTGGTAAAAAATTTACTTTAAAAAATACATTTACTGGATATTCTTGGAAACATGAATAATTTTGAAAATCCCAAACATTTTTTGTCATTCTTTACATTTTTTCAGAATTACACAACAAAATTTGAAACGTTTGAAATTCACAATTTTATTTGAAAACATGAACCTTTTATAATAACATGAATGTTTTATGAATTTGTGATTGTTTTTGCAAAAGGAAACACATTTTGAACACTCAGAACAATTTTTTGAAATGTGTTTCTTGAAACTCGGACATTATTCTGAATTTGCGATCATTTCACTAAAACATGAATTGTAGCGACCAGACCTCAAACAGTCTGATCTCTGTGCTCCGGTGTCATCCCTGGATCAGTAATGCTCACACCACATAGTACTCGGAGGATTTATAACAGAGTAGCAATCACACACTTATTACATTGAGTGTCTCAAAAGAGAACTTATTACAATAAGTATGGCTTAAGGCCATCTAATAACGATAACAGCGGAAGGCTTGGAAGATAAGTGAGTCCATCAACTCCAACGATATCACTGAGTATAGAGCCACAACCTAAAAACTCCTTAATCGTCGTCTGAAAAGTCTGCAACATTAACGTTGCATCCTGATAACGGGTCAGCACATGGAATATGCTGGCAAGGTAACAAATAGAGAGTAATGGAATGAAATAGCTATACTATATGCATATTTGGCTGGTGGAAAGCTCTATGGTTACAGTTTTGCGTAAAGCCAATTTTCCCTACTTCAAAGGAATAAAATTTAATTACTATCATGGTGGTTGTTAAACATTGAGAATGGTTGACAGCATTCTCAATCCCAATTAAGCATCATGATTAAACATAACCCAACAAAATTAATTTAGAGTAACATGTCGAGATTCACATGAAAATCCAGGTACTAGATACTCAAGATGTCCATAACCAGGGTCACGGCTAACCATGATTAGTTTATTACACTCTGCAGAGGTTTGCGCACTTTTCCCCACAAGACTCGATCACCTCCGTTTGGTTTCTCGCACTACATGGTGTTTGAGAAGACGGATGACCGAGACATAGTCTTTCAGAAGCGCTAGCACCTTACGATGGGTAGACCGTACCACCTACATCCCCTACATCTGCTAGTCTACCACTGTAAGAGTTCGCACGACTTAGCCAACTATGCTAGAGCCCATAATAGCTTGTGGCTGCACACAGAAGTTTCTAGTATGAATAGTCTCATGATCCCTTTGAGCCTGGGTGGCAGTCCAAAAGAAAACAGGCAAGTCCTGGAATACCCAGGTGCCTCAATCCACCCAGATGTGTGTTTAAGTTGCCACCTTCAATAAACCATTAATTAACAATCTCACATCTGTCATGGATATCACTCACCCAATCCACGTCTACTAGCATAGCATGGCATAATAAGCAAATGTGGAAGTAACTCCCAAAGGTTTGATAATAACAGGTAATAGGTACTACCTCAACTACTTCCCATCCCACAAATTAATTATATCCTAATCATGCAATGTGTGAGGATTTGATCTAATGCAATAAAACTGGGTAGTAGAAAAGGTATGATCAAAGTGTTACTTGCCTTGCTGATGATCCGCGAAACCTAACGATTCGAAGTAACAGGCGGCGCACTCCGGGTATTCTATCGCAGACAAACAAACAAGCATACAATAAGTACTCATCTAAAGCACGGGTAAAACTCAAATAAGAGATCTAACCAGAAGGTTCAACTTAAGAACTCCGGTTGGCAAAAAGAATCGAATCGAACGAAGCAACGAAAGTCAAACGGCGAAAGAAAACAACTTCGTTCTAGTAATCTGGATCTAGGGAAAATTTTACAATAGCAAAAACCTGTTTAAGTTGGTTAAACAGATAGAGGGTTTCGAGACGAAACTCTAGGCGCTTGAATCGCCTGATTCTGATAAACGAGCGAAAAGTTAAACTAAAACGAAAATCGGATCAGGAATCGCGATCAGAAAAATCGCGGATTTAATCCAAGAAAAAGAAAAACAACGAACGCCGAATTTTTTTCTCTTTTTTTCGGCATAGAAAATGAGGCGCGACGAACCTCGGACGGCGGGATCGTCGGCGGCGGCGACGGCGGCTCCGACGGCGCGCGCGGATCGAGGCTGGGCTGATAGGCTGGGGCGGTTCGGGGCGGCGCTATTTACAGGCTGCCCCCGGGCGGTGTCCCACTCGGGTACGGCCCGAAGTCGGTTCGTTTTTTTGATTATTCCGCTCGGAAGAAAAATAAAAAGAAATACTAAACGGACACCAAAAATTCCGAAATAAATTTTCACAGGCTTCTAAAATCAAGCCGCACAAGGTGAACATTTATTTGGGCACTAAATGCAATTTTGAAAAATGCACATTTTTCCTAAATTCAAATAAAACACCGAACAACTCCGAAATAAAATCTTATTTGATTTTGTTATTAAATCCTCAATATTTCTTTATTTTAGGAAAGTCATTTTATTCCCTCTCTCATATTTTTATAGTAGAAATAATTGATGATAAGATAAATAAAACCAAATGATCCTATTCTCAAAATTTGAGAGAACTCAAATATGAAAATAACGAAATCCCCAACTCTCTTCGTGGGTCATTGAGTTGCGTAGAATTTCTAGGATCAACCAAAATGCAAAATAAAATATGATATGCATGATGATCTAATGTATTACATTCCAAATTGAAAATTTGGGATGTTACAAACCTACCCCCCTTAAGATGAATCTCGCCCTCGAGATTCGGGTTGGCTAGAAAATAGGTGAGGGTGGTCTTTGAGCAAATCTTCCTCTCGTTCCCAGGTGGCTTCATCCTCCTTGTGGTGGCTCCACTGAACTTTGCAAAACTTAATAACCTTGCTGCGAGTAACTCGGTTGGTAAACTCGAGAATCTTGACTGGTTTCTCCTCGTAGGTCAAATCGTTATCCAACTGAATAATTTCCAAAGGCACTGTGTCTCTCAAGGGTATGTCAGCCATCTCTGTGTGACATTTCTTTAACTGAGAAATGTGTAACACATCATGTACTCCTGACAATCCTTCGGGCAATTCCAACTTGTAGGCCACTTCTCCCATACGCTCCAAAACTCGATATGGTCCTACAAATCGTGGTGCTAACTTCCCTTTAACTCCAAAATGCTTTGTTCCCCGAAGTGGTGATACTCGAAGATAAGCTCTATCTCCAATTTCGTAAACTGTCTCCTTGCGTTTAGAATCTGCATAACTCTTCTGTCTGGACTGGGCTGCCTTGAGCCTATTGCGAATCAATTTCACCTTCTGTTCAGACTCTTTAATCAAGTTAGGACCAAACAACTGGCGGTCTCCAACTTCGTCCCATGATAATGGTGTCCTGCACCTCCTTCCGTACAAAGCTTCGAAAGGGGCCATCTTCAAACTGGTTTGGTAACTGTTGTTGTAAGAGAACTCTGCATATGGCAAATTATCGTCCCAGCTAGATCCATAATCTAGCACACAAGCTCTCAGCATATCCTCCAAAATCTGATTGACTCTCTCGGTCTGTCCATCTGTCTGTGGATGAAAAGCTATACTAAATTCTAGCCTGGTTCCCAAAGTTTCGTGCAACTGCTTCCAGAACTTTGAGGTAAACTGGGTTCCTCTATCTGATACGATACTCCTTGGAACTCCATGCAAACATACGATCCTGGTCATGTATATCTTTGCCAACTTAGCACTGGTATAAGTGGTCTTTACTGGGATGAAATGAGCTACTTTCGTCAATCGATCAACTACAACCCAAATCGAGTCATAGCCTGAACGAGTCCTGGGCAATCCCGTGATAAAATCCATGCCTAGCTTATCCCACTTCCATTCGGGTATCGGCAATGGTTGTAACAATCCTGCTGGCTTCTGATGCTCTGCCTTTACTCTCTGACATACATCATAAACTACTACATACTCTGCTATATCCTTCTTCATTCCGGTCCACCAGAAAATATCCTTCAAATCCAGATACATCTTGGTATTTCCTGGGTGAATTGAATACGGTGAGTCGTGTGCCTCTTGCAAAATCAACTTCCTGATCTCCGGGTCATTGGGCACATAAACGCGGTCTTCAAACCATAGGGTGTCGTGCTCATCCTCACGAAATCCTTTAGCTTTTCCTTTGCTCAGTTTCTCCTTTATAGCGGCAATCTCTTTGTCAGCTTTCTGAGCTTCCCTGATTTTATCCATCAAGGTTGACTGAATCTCCATTGCTGCTACATAACCTCTCGGAACTATTTCCAAACATAGTTCACGAAGATTTTTGGCTAACTCCCTTGGTATTCCTCCCGTCATTAACGTATTGACATGGCTCTTACGGCTTAATGCGTTAGCTACTACATTAGCCTTTCTGGGGTGATAATGCAATTTCATATCATAATCCTTGATAAGATCCAACCATCTCCTTTGTCTGAGATTTAACTCCTTCTGTGTGAAAATGTACTTCAAACTCTTATGATCCGTGTACACCTCACAATGGTTTCCAATGAGAAAATGTCTCCATGTTTTCAAAGCATGCACTACGGCTGCTAACTCCAAATCATGCATGGCATAATTTAACTCATGAGGCTTCAGTTGTCTTGAGGCATATGAAACAACTCCCCCTTCCTACATAAGCACTGCTCCAAGTCCTCGACGTGAAGCGTCGCAATACACCTCATAATCCTTGGTATGGTATGGCAAAATCAACACTGGTGAGGTAACCAAACGTTTCTTCAACTCCTGGAAACTAGCCTCACACTCCTCTGTCCATATGAACTTGGTATCTTTCTTCAACAACTCAGTCATAGGCTTCGCAATCTTTGAGAAATTCTCAATAAATCTCCGGTAGTATCCTGCTAGTCCAAGAAAACTCCGGATCTCTCCAACTGTTGTTGGGGCTTCCCACTTGGTCACAGTTTCAACTTTAGCGGGATCTACTGCTATACCTTCTCCAGATATAACATGTCCGAGGAATCCTACTTCCTTCAACCAAAACTCACATTTGCTGAACTTGGCATGTAATTGATGTTCTCTGAGCTTTCCAAGTACCAAACGCAAATGCTCCTTATGTTCCTCTTCATTCTTCGAATAAACTAGGATATCATCAATGAACACTATGACGAACTTATCCAAAAACTCCATAAACACTTTGTTCATCATGTTCATAAAATAGGCAGGTGCGTTAGTCAGACCAAATGACATATATACTCATACAGCCCATACCTGGTGGTAAAAGCTGTCTTCGGAATATCCTGTTCTTGAATCTTCAACTGGTGGTATCCTGATCGCAGATCGATCTTGGAAAATACCTTAGCTCCTTGCAATCGATCAAACAGATCGTTGATCATTGGTAGCGGGTACTTGTTCTTGATCGTTACTTCATTCAATCCTCGATAATCAACAACCATACTTAACGATCCATCCTTCTTCTCCACTAGGAGTACTGGCGATCCCCAAGGCGAAGAACTTGGGCGAATATATCCTTTATCCAGTAACTCCTTAATCTGCTTCTTAATTTCCACCAAATCCTTTGCTGGCATCCTATATGGTCTCTTTGATATTGGCCCTGTGCCTGGCAATAGCTCAATCAAAAACTCAATATCTCTATCCGGTGGCATGCCTGGCATCTCTTCTGGAAATACATCAGGGAAATCCCTTACGACTGGTACTTCCTCCTGCACAACTCCTGTTAGGCAATTTACTTGAGTCCTCTTTGGCACATGCCGGGATACATACTTGATCCTTCTCCCTTCTGGGGTGGTAAGCAAAATTGACTTACTAGCACACTCAATATTCCCTTCATACTTTGATAACCAATCCATGCCTAATATCACATCCAATCCTTGAGATTACAATACTATTAGGTCCGAGGGAAAAACATAGTTACCAATCCTTAATGGTAACCGATCACACAATAGACTTGCCACATACTCTGCTCCGGGTGAGGTTACTAACATGGGTGACCTAAGGGCTTGGGTTGGTAGGTTATACTTATCCACAAATCCCCTTGAGATGTATGAATGCGATGCACCAGTATCAAAAAGAACGAGTGCAGTAAATGACTTAACCAAAAACTTACCTATTACTGCATCGGGCTGAGCTTCAACCTCCTCCACGCTAACGTGGTTCACCTGTCCCCTGTTGAAAGGGTTCGGCTTCTTCCCAAAACTTCCATTGCTATTTCCATTTTGTAATCCAGGATATTCATTGGCATAATGTCCTATCTTCGAACACTTAAAGCAAGTGACTTGGCTTAGGTCCTTCTTGGCTGGGGTTGAGGGGTTGGTGCGGTTCTGGCTGTTGCTTCCTCCGTTGCCACTACCATTCTTGGTGCCATTGTGATTGTGCGAGCTACCTCCTCCATGGGTATGCTGAAAATGTCCTCCTGGTCTAGGGGTAAAACGTGGCTTCTGCTGAGCTCCTGAATTATACTTTCCTTCTCCATACTTCCTCTTGCGATTCTCAATCTGCTGCTGCTTCCCTTCAATCATAAGAGCATGATCTACCAACTCCTGGTAGTTGTTGAAGGTGGCTACCATCAACTGCATGCTCAACTCATCATTCAGTCCTTCTAGAAACTTCTCCTACTTAGCTGCATCCGTAGCGATGTCATCTGGTGCATAACGTGCTAACTTACTAAATTCCTCCACATACTGGCCAACTGTCCTTCCTCCTTGGTGCAAGTTGTGAAACTCACGCTTCTTCATGACCATAGCTCCTGCTGAAATGTGTGCAGTACAAAAAGCCTACTGAAACTGGTCCCATGTGACAGTGTCAACTGGGAAACTGGCTGTGAAATTCTCCCACCATGATGCTGCGGGTCCTTCTAGCTGATGTGCGGTAAACTTCACCTTCTCCGCATCTGTGCATCCGGCTGTGGTCAACTCCCTAGCTGTCTTGCGGAGCCAATCGTCCGCTACTATCGGCTCGGTGCTACCGGAAAACACCGGCGGATTCAGCCTAAGAAAACGGGCTAAGTGGTCAACAGGTGGTGGTGGTGGTGGGTTGTTGTTGTTCCCCTGATTCTGATTCTGAACTAGCAACTGCATCAATGTGTTCTGCTGCTGGATCAACTGGGTGAGCTCTGGTGGAAAGGCAAATCCGGGGTCACGTCTCGGAGGCATCTGAGGGTTTAGAAAAGATGAGATATAAGCATAGAGGGGGTCTAAAGAGAAAACACTACCCATATGCACATGAGGCAAAAGCAAACAATTCACTTCATTCAATCAAACAAAGGCATACAATCGATCTAACTATCGCAAAAGTGCTCGGACTACTACATTTACATGGTGGACTACTACTACTGATGAGGTGGTCTACTAGAAATATTCTTCGGTCGTTGACTCCATAATATCTGCTCCAGCTTCATCAACATAGTCATCATCGCTACTATCTGCTTCCGAGTCGGTGCCGTCGATGATGATGTAGTCTTCCGGGCTAATCTCCTGGGGTTCTTCGTCTTCATCTACTGGCGTAGGGCCTCTCATAAATATTCCAATCTTCTTGATTAGGTCGTCATTCTTCTCCACCAATACTTCAATTTCCTCTTCATAATCTTCACGTGTAGCCTTGAGTTCTTCCTCCAGTTCCTTGATTCTAGTCTTTGCCTTCTTCAGGTCTATCATGTCGGCGCACATCTGGTTCTCCTGTCATCGAATGTGCTGGTTTAATTCCTGGATAAAAGCTGCAATTGATCTATCCTTCCTGGTGCTGATCATCTCCCAGTGTTCATCTCGGCATCCACAAATCTGGTAGATAGTATCCTTGAGATCCTTGCGGTAGACTTCTCCAATGCGTCCCATGGCGATGTGAGCTGCCATGCTCTTTCCTAGACTCCAAGTTGGTGCATCAAAAGAAAACTCTATGGGCTCAGTGACTGGCATGAACGTCCTTCCTGGAACTTGAAATTGAATCATCCAGCGCTCTTCTTCAGGTAAAGTGGCGTTGTAGGTTCCGGTGAAGCTTGGTACTCCTATATTGAGGTATCTAGTGACTTCCTTCAAGTGTCGTCCAAAGGGTGTATCTTCATCCGGTTGCGTGAACTTGTTCCTTGCATCCGCCATCCTAAAGAGTAGAAAACATAAGAGGTCAGAAGAGAAGAGAGTGAATAGTGATCTAGGTCTTTAGCTTAGTGGTCGTGTCCTACAGTTAGCGTGTGCTCTGATACCATCTCTGTAGCGACCAGACCTCAAACAGTCTGATCTTTGTGCTCCGGTGTCATCCCTGGATCAGTAATGCTGACACCAGACAGTACTCGGAGGATTTATAACAGTGTAGCAATCACACACTTATTACATCGAGTGTATCAAAAGAGAACTTATTACAATAAGTATGGCTTAAGGCCATCTAATAATGATAACAGCGGAAGGCTTGGAAGATAAGTGAGTCCATCAACTCCAACGACATCACTGAGTATAGAACCACGACCTAAAAACTCCTTAATCGTCGTCTGAAAAGTCTGCAACATTAACGTTGACATGGAATATGCTGGCAAGGTAACACATAGAGAGTAATTGAATGAAACAGCTATACTATATGCATATTTGGCTGGTGGAAAGCTCTATGGTTATAGTTTTGTGTAAAGCCAATTTTTCCCTACTTCAAAGGAATAAAATTTAATTACTATCATGGTGGTTGTTAAACATTGAGAATGGTTGACAGCATTCTCTATCCCAATTAAGCATCATCATTAAACATAACCCAACAAAATTAATTTAGAGTAACATGTTGAGATTCACATGAAAATCCAGGTACTAGATACTCAAGATGTCCATAACCGGGGACACGGCTAACCATGATTAGTTTATTACACTCTGCAGAGGTTTGCGCATTTTTCCCCACAAGACTCGATCGCCTCCGTTTGATTTCTCGCACTACATGATGTTTGAGAAGACGGATGACCGAGACATAGTCTTTCAGAAGCGCTAGCACCTTACGATGGGTAGACCGTACCACCTACATCCCCTACATCTGCTAGTCTACCACTGTAAGAGTTCGCACGACTTAGTCAACTATGCTAGAGCCCATAATAGCTTGTGGCAGCACATGGAAGTTTCTAGTCTGAATAGTCTCATGATCCCTTTGAGCCTGGGTGACGGTCCAAAAGAAAACAGGCAAGTCCTGGAATACCCAGGTGCCTCAATCCACCCAGATGTGTGTTTAAGTTGCCACCTTACATAAACCATTAATTAACAATCTCACATCTGTCATGGATATCACTCACCCAATCCACGTCTACTAGCATAGCATGGCATAATAAGCAAACGTAGAAGTAACTCCCAAAGGTTTGATAATAACAGGTAATAGGTACTACCTCAACTACTTCCCAACCCACAAATTAATTAGATCCTAATCATGCAATGTGTGAGGATTTGATCTAATGCAATAAAACTGGGTAGTAGAAAAGGTATGATCAAAGTTAAACTTGCCTTGCTCATGATCCGCGAAACCTAACGATTCGAAGTAACAGGCGGCACACTCCGGGTATTCTATCACAGACAAACAAACCAGCATACAATAAGTACTCATCTAAAGCACGGGTAAAACTCAAATAAGAGATCTAACCAGAAGGTTCAACTTAAGAACTCTGGTTGGCAAAAAGAATCGAATCGAACGAAGCAACGAAAGTCAAACGGCGAAAGAAAACAACTTCGTTCTAGTAATCTGGATCTAGGGAAAATTTTATAGTAGCAAAAACTTGTTTAAGTTGGTTAAACGGATAGAGGGTTTCGAGACGAAACTCTAGGCGCTTGAATCGCCTGATTTCGATAAACGAGAGAAAAGTTAAACTAAAACGAAAATCGGATCAGGAATCACGATCAGAAAAATCGCGGATTTAATCCGAGAAAAAGAAAAACGACGAACGCCGATTTTTTTTTCTTTTTTCTCTTTTTTTGGGCATGGAAAATGAGGCGCGTCGAACCTCGGGCGGCGGGATCATCGGCGGCGGATCAGGCGGCGCGCGCGGATCGAGGCGGGGCTGATGGGCTGGGGCGGCTCGGGGCGGCGCTATTTAAAGGCTGTCCCCGGGCGGTGTCCCGCTCGGGTACGACCCGAAGTCGGTTCGTTTTTTTATTCCGCTCGGAAGAAAAATAAAAAGAAATACTAAACGGACTCCAAACATTCCTAAATAAATTTTCACGGGCTTCTAAAATCAAGCCGCACAAGGTGAACATTTATTTGGGCCCTAAATGCAATTTTGAAAAATGCACATTTTTCCTAAATTCAAATAAAACACCGAAAAACTCCGAAATAAAATCTTATTTGATTTTATTATTAAATCCTCAATATTACTTTATTTTGGGAAAGTCATTTTATTCCCTCTCTCATATTTTTGTAGTAGAAATAATTGATGATAAAAAAAATAAAATCAAATGATCCTATTCTCAAAATTTGAGAGAACTCAAATATGAAAATAACGAAATCCCCAACTCTCTCCGTGGGTCATTGAGTTGCGTAGAATTTCTAGGATCAACCAAAATGCAAAATAAAATATGATATGCATGATGATCTAATGTATAACATTCCAAATTGAAAATTTGGGATGTTACATGAATATTTTTCATATTTAGAATTTTTTTAAAATGGTACTCTTTTGGAAAATCTCAAATAACTTTGGAAAACACAAAGAAAAAATGTTTTTTTAAATTTGAACCAATATTGGAAGGAGTACAAAGATCTAATGTTCTGAAAATTTTGCAAAACGTAATATATCTTAAAATTTTCGGCATTTTATTAAATATTTTCTTAATGTTATGAATTTTTAAAAAATTAAATTTACTAAAAAAAGGAGAAAAAAATAAAATTGAAAGGAAAAAAGGAAAAAAGAAACAGGAAAGAAAAAGAGAAAGAAACAAAAAATGAAAAATTGAAACATAAGACAGAACAAAAAGAAGAAAATGGTTCAAGACAACTTGGGCGCGCTATACGAATTTGCGACTATTTTGGAATGAGAACAAAGATTTAATGTTTTGGATTTTTTCAAAATGTAATATATTTCAAGATTCTGATTTTTTTTAAAATTGAATTTTTCTGATATTATGAACTTTTTAGAAAAAATAGTATATGAAAAAGGGAGAAAGAAAAATAAAATTCAAAGGAAAAAGGAAAAAGAAACAGAAAAGAAAAAGAGAAAGAAATAGAAACAGAAAAATAGAACCATAACTCAGAACAAAGAAAAAGAAAACGGGTCAGCCCAGCTTGGTGGCCATGTGCGAATTTGCTGCTATTTGACGCTCAGTGCAATAAATAGAGTTTTGCTATTTACGTGGGCACGAAAATAAACGGGCTAGCTTTGTTGGGCCACACTACTGGCAGCCCATGTATGAAATTCAGGCATTTTTCCTTTTCTGATAGAGAACGAACAAAAAATTAGTACCACCTCGAATACAAAAAAAACTTTTCAATGGTGAACGGATGAAAAAATTGGAGAAACGCACCTTGCTTTATTAATAGATATAGGTTGGTTATCTTTGCAAGTCTCTTCAAATTATCAGTTTGGTTTGGCCTACTAGATTGATCTTTCTTGCAATGGGAGAAGTGCTTAGCTTTGGGTTCAATCTTGCCGTGTCCTTTCCCAGTGACAGTAGGGGCAGTAAGGCACGTGTTGTATTGTTGCCATCGAGGATAACAAGATGGTGTTTTCATCATATTGCATGAGTTTATCCCTCTACATCATGTCATCTTGCTTAAGGCGTTACTCTGTTTTCATTAACTTAATACTCTAGATGCATGCTGGATAGCAGTCGATGAGTGGAGTAATAGTAGTAGATGCAGGCAGGAGTTGGTCTACTTGTCTCGGACGTGATGCCTATATACATGATCATGCCTAGATATTCTCATAATTATGCTCAATTCTGTCAATTGCTCAACAGTAATTTGTTCACCCACTGTAGAATACTTATGCTCTCGAGAGAAGCCACTAGTGAAACCTATGGCCCCCGGGTCAATCTTCATCATATTAATCTCCTACTACTTAGTTATTTCCTTTCCTTTTTTTTCTTTGCTTTTTTACTTTACTTTGCATCTTTATCACAAAAATACCAAAAATATTATCTTATCATATCTATCAGATCTCACTCTCGTAAGTGGCCGTGTAGGGATTGACAACCCCTTATCGCGTTGGTTGCGAGGATTTATTTGTTTTGTGCAGGTACGAGGGACTGGCGTGTAGCCTCCTACTGGATTGATACCTTGGTTCTCAAAAACTGAGGGAAATACTTACGCTACTTTGCTGCGTCATCCCTTCCTCTTCGGGGAAAACCAACGCAGTGCTCAAGAGGTATCAAGAAGGATTTCTGGCGCCGTTGCCGGGGAGGTCTACGCAAAAGTCAATATACCAAGTACCCACTACAAGAAATATGTCAACTTATGACCTTCTGTCAGTGACCCTCGAAGAATTGGTCATAAATTTATGACCATTTTAGACCAATTGGTCAAAAGCTGATCAGGGGGCTCCAAACCCTAAACCAGTGCGACCATTTTGGTCAGAAAGGTCGTAATTTCCTTACACGAAATGGTCACACAGCAAACAGTGCTAGTCCGCTGCCTTATTTCTAGCTGATCATGACCAATATAGATGGTCATAGCCTTGTAGATTGTGGTGGGTTGTGATGACTAGGCACCATCTCATCAGTTTTGCCTATGTGTCATGTCCATGTGGCAGTTTTTGCCCTAGGTTGTGAAGCAACCTATATTTCTATCATTCCCAAAATTCCCAAAAAAATCTCATAAATTCTTTGGATCATATATTCATCAAATATGTAAAAATCCTTCCTTGCCTAGTTCAAAACTAATTCAACAATATTCATTTTCCTATTATGTTCACAACAACACTTTATGAAGGAAGTGCTATTTATATATTCTTGATTGCCCTAGGAATTTTTGGGCACTCTTTCCTATCCAAATCATTACCGCATGACAAAATTCAGCTCCATTTGCCTAGCAAATCTTCCTCGGCAAATTTCCAAAGTTTTTGTCCACCTAGAAGCATTGTGAAGGAAGTACCTTTTTTATATCTCTAAATGACATGAAATTTATACAGTTTCTTCATATGCCCAAATTATCACCCTCCTCCAAATTGCAGCTCAGTCAAATCATCTATGTGAGCCCAGGTTCAATTTATATTTTATGGCCAAATTGGCACGTTGCAAAGCAAGTGTTATATAGACCCCTCCTATTATCCTCAAACTTTTCGGGCACTCTTCCATACCCAAATCAATGCCACATGATAATATTCCGCTCAATTTTCCTAGTAAATCATTCTCGGGAAATTTCCAAAGTTTCTACCTCGAGAGAAGCTTTGTGAAGTAAGTACTAGCTAGGCTTACCCGAATGATCTGAAAATTTACCAGCGCATGACCATACCTAAGTAACTTACCTACACCAATTTTGAGCTCATTTCATTCATCCAATCTCTCTCACTAGTTTTCTCAAGTTTTTGTCCATAGAAGAGCATTGTTAAGGAAGTACTACTTTGGCATGTCCAAATGGTATCAATTTTCTACAATGCTTTGCTATGCCCAAATAACCATCCTCCACAAAATTTCAGCTCAATCCATTCATTATTTTGAGCCCAACTTCAACATTCATATTTTTGTCTAGCATGGTACTTTGCAAAGCAAGTACCACCTAGGATCCTCCTTCTGAGCTAAAAATTTGTGAAGACATTCTCCTTAGTAGATGATCATCCTCAGCCAAAACTCACGCCCATCGGCCATGTGCATTTCCCATACCGCTAATCAAACACTTGGCTGCTAATTCATGTTTGAGCATCGATCGGTCTCCTCGTGAGAATCTTATGTTGTAATTTTCTTCCTAGCACCAACCTGGGGAGTGCCCAACCCACTAGACATGCCTAGGCCTCCCAGAACACATGGCAACATTACGGTCACACGGTGACCACGCGACGGGCATGCGAGTTTACGCGCTCTAGAGTTGGGGCCCTCGGCCACCGCCCAAACATCGACATATCGCCACCAAAACATGTATTTATGCTTAAATAGGTCCTTATGTAACTAGAAATGATTTTTGGAAAAAATAAATAGCAAACTATGAGGCAGCTGCAGTTCAAATTTGACCCGCTTCCAACTGAATCGGCGGAAATTTGTCTTTTTCACAAGAGGTGGATCAAAAACATTTACACCCAACCATTTTGTCAATTGTGCATTAAATATGGCCTAGTATTTTATAAAAATGATTTGGTCCAATTTTGCAACAATTATTTGGTAGTTCCTTCACAAAAAACCCTCCTTTCGGGCACTCGAAAAATGGAAAATGGTTTTTTCGTCCAACGAAAATGAAAACTTCCTTAGGCAACATTGTGCTATTCCAATATGCACCCTTGTTCACAATATTAGATCATTTGAACAAACTATGCCATGAATGTGGCCATAAGATTGATCATTTGGCTTGAAAGCCATTGATCTCCACACGTGATAGCTCGTTTATGAGAACACTTTTTTAAAATAATTGTCGTATTACAAGTTTGTTATTTTTACTGGGAACTTGGCCACATATAATGACACAATGCTAAGGTTTCCCAATTTTTTGATTTTTTTGAATTTTTTATGCCCGTTTCAAAATGCGGTCAAAACGGCGGGAATGACCGTTCCTAGCTAGTGGTTGAATCTTGGAATTTTTTTGGTGTTTCTCTTATTAAATAGATACTTATGTACCTAAAAATGATTTTTGGAAAAAATAAATAGCAAACTATGAGGCAGCTACAGTTCAAATTTGACCCGCTTCCAGCTGAATCGGCGAAAATTTGTCTTTTTCACGAGAGGTGGATCAAAACTTTTTACACCCAACCATTTTGTCAATTGTGCATTAAATATGTCCTAGTATTTTATAAAATTGATTTGGTCCAATTTTGCAACAATTATTTGGTAGTTCCTTCACAAAAAACCTCCTTTTGGGCACTCAAAAAATGGAAAATGGTTTTTTCGTCCAACGAAAATGAAAACTTCCTTAGGCAACATTGTTTGCCATTCCAATATGCACCCTTGTGCACAATATTAGATCATTTGAACAAACTATGCCATGAATGTGGCCATAAGATTGATCATTTGGCTTGAAAGCCATTGATCTCCACACGTGATAGCTCGTTTCTGAGAACACTTTTTTAAAATAATTGCCGTATTACAAGTTTGTTATTTTTCCTGGGAACTTGGCCACATATAATGACACAATGCGAAGGTTTCCCAATTTTTTGATTTTTTTGAATTTTTTATGCCCGTTTCAAAATGCTGTCAAAACGGCGGGAATGACCGTTCCTAGCTAGTGGTTGAATCTTGAAATTTTTTTGGTGTTTCTCTTATTAAATAGATACTTATGTACCTAAAAATGATTTTTGGAAAAAATAAATAGCAAACTACAAGGCAGCTACAGTTCAAATTTGACCCGCTTCCACCTGAATCGGCGGAAATTTGTCTTTTTCACGAGAGGTGGATCAAAAATTTTTACACCCAACCATTTTGTCAATTGTGCATTAAATATGTCCTAGTATTTTATAAAATTGATTTGGTCCAATTTTGCAACAATTATTTGGTAGTTCCTTCACAAAAAAACCTCCTTTTGGGCACTCAAAAAATGGAAAATGGTTTTTTCGTCCAACGAAAATGAAAACTTCCTTAGGCAACATTGTTTGCCATTCCAATATGCACCCTTGTGCACAATATTAGATCATTTGAACAAACTATGCCATGAATGTGGCCATAAGATTGATCATTTGGCTTGAAAGCCATTGATCTCCACACGTGATAGCTCGTTTCTGAGAACACTTTTTTAAAATAATTGTCGTATTACAAGTTTGTTATTTTTCCTGGGAACTTGGCCACATATAATGACACACTGCGAAGGTTTCCCAATTTTTTGATTTTTTTTGAATTTTTTATGCCCGTTTCAAAATGCGGTCAAAACGGCGGGAATGACCGTTCCTAGCTAGTGGTTGAATCTTGGAATTTTTTTGGTGTTTCTCTGATTAAATAGATACTTATGTACCTAAAAATGATTTTTGGAAAAAATAAATAGCAAACTACAAGGCAGCTACAGTTCAAATTTGACCCGCTTCCAACTGAATCGGTGAAAATTTGTCTTTTTCACGAGAGGTGGATCAAAACTTTTTACACCCAACCATTTTGTCAATTGTGCATTAAATATGTCCTAGTATTTTATAAAATTGATTTGGTCCAATTTTGCAACAATTATTTGGTAGTTCCTTCACAAAAAAACCTCCTTTTGGGCACTCAAAAAATGGAAAATGGTTTTTTCGTCCAACGAAAATGAAAACTTCCTTAGGCAACATTGTTTGCCATTCCAATATGCACCCTTGTGCACAATATTAGATCATTTGAACAAACTATGCCATGAATGTGGCCATAAGATTGATCATTTGGCTTGAAAGCCATTGATCTCCACACGTGATAGCTCGTTTCTGAGAACACTTTTTTAAAATAATTGCCGTATTACAAGTTTGTTATTTTTCCTGGGAACTTGGCCACATATAATGACACAATTCGAAGGTTTCCCAATTTTTTGATTTTTTTGAATTTTTTATGCCCGTTTCAAAATGCGGTCAAAACGGCGGGAATGACCGTTCCTAGCTAGTGGTTGAATCTTGGAATTTTTTTGGTGTTTATCTTATTAAATAGATACTTATGTACCTAAAAATGATTTTTGGAAAAAATAAATAGCAAACTACAAGGCAGCTACAGTTCAAATTTGACCCGCTTCCACCTGAATCGGCGGAAATTTGTCTTTTTCACGAGAGGTGGATCAAATTTTTTTACACCCAACCATTTTGTCAATTGTGCATTAAATATGTCCTAGTATTTTATAAAATTGATTTGGTCCAATTTTGCAACAATTATTTGGTAGTTCCTTCACAAAAAAACCTCCTTTTGGGCACTCAAAAAATGGAAAATGGTTTTTTCGTCCAACGAAAATGAAAACTTCCTTAGGCAACATTGTTTGCCATTCCAATATGCACCCTTGTGCACAATATGAGATCATTTGAACAAACTATGCCATGAATGTGGCCATAAGATTGATCATTTGGCTTGAAAGCCATTGATCTCCACACGTGATAGCTCATTTCTGAGAACACTTTTTTAAAATAATTGTCGTATTACAAGTTTGTTATTTTTCCTGGGAACTTGGCCACATATAATGACACACTGCGAAGGTTTCCCAAATTTTTGATTTTTTTTGAATTTTTTATGCCCGTTTCAAAATGCGGTCAAAACGGCGGGAATAACTATTCCTAGCTAGTGGTTGAATCTTGGAATTTTTTTGGTGTTTCTCTGATTAAATAGATACTTATCTACCTAGAAATGATTTTTGGAAAAAATAAAGAGAAAACTATGAGGTAGCTACAGTTCAAATTTAACCCGCTTCTAGCTGAATCGGCGAAAATTTGTCTTTTTCACCAGAGGTGGATTAAAACTTTTGACACTCAACCATCTGGTTAATTGTGCATTAAATATGACCTAGTATTTTAGAAAAATAATTTGGTCTAATTTTGCAACAATTATTGGGTAGGTCCTTCACAAAAAAACTCATTTTGGGCACTCGGAAAATGGAAATGATTTTTTTTGCGCAATGAAGAAGAAAACCTCCAAATCAACATTGTTTGTCATCCCAAGATACACACATGTGCACATTATTGGTTAATTTTAACAAACTATAAGAAGGTAATATGTTGAATGTTACCCGAAATAAGAGGGTAAAAAATATAAGAGAAACAAAAGAAAAAAACCAAATTATGTAGGCTTAATCCTGATTGGTGGAGTCAGTTGTGGCATGGATCGCTGACATGGAGAACATCCGTCCATCCATACATCCATCCATCTGTCCATCCTTCCGTCCATCCATCCCACCACCGCGAACCCCACCCAACCCCTCTCTCCTGAGCGAACCCCACCCCTCTCCCCTCAAGCTCGAACCCCACCCAACCC
>NC_041392.1:664160293-664190032 GCF_002162155.2 Triticum dicoccoides | reverse complement strand
CCACCCACCTTCACCGCCGCCCTTACTCTCCCCTCGCCCCCCTCATCCTCGACCAACCTCGCCGCCCGCCCGCCCGTCCTACACCTCGGAGGCGGCCTACACCCCGCGACCCGGAGTGGTACGAGACGAGCGATGTCCAAGGAGCCCATCATCTGCTGCGCCATGCCATGGAGCTCACCACCACCGGTGGTGATCTGCTTCTTCCTGTCCATGGAGGTCTGCATCTTCCATTCAAGGTGCCCATCTTCCCCTATCCTCTTGGATTGATTTCATTTGATCCAACCATGATGCTGATGCGTGCTTGACTCCCTTCCTCACACAGCTGTAGCTCACAGACGAAGGTCACTTCCTCCTGAGCGCCCACATGGAGGAGCTGCAACAACCCTGGATCCGTCCGTTTGTCCTGTTGATTTCTGCCGAAGGTCGTCGGGCTTTTCAGGTACGTCAATGTCCTACTCTGGTTGCAGTTGTTCTGGACTGTGCATGATTTTATCCATAGCTGACACTTTAAATCAAATCCATGATTTTGATATGTACTGTTTGTTCACATTTAAGTATAAGTTAAACAGCCATGCTAAGGGTAACCCGTGAACACTTGCTTATAAGAACGAACTTGACTTACTATATATACCCAAGTGAAGATGTAATGTTACTAATTTACTATGGCAATGGATTTTATCTATGTGAGATTAGAATTTGAGTGCCATCATTCATTTTGTGGTATCTTGTTCTCTGAGATTAGAATTAATTAGTAATAGCAGTTTGGATTGCTCTGTCTTCACAGTGCTCAAATGGACTAGATTTACAAATCAATGGTGAACACTAATCTAGTGAACGAAATAATGGAACAAAAACATGTCCCCTTTTTCTTCAGATGACATATTGAAGTAAAACCCAACTGAAGCTGAAATGTTCATGTCGAGGGATTAAACACAGCACACGCAGTTTTCTGCTCCGTTTAATATACTTGTGCATCGTGTGCTTATACTACCATTTGCTTGGTTCTTAAGACAGGTGAAGTGTCCAGCTATGTTTCATGATGATTATGCAGTAATGCTCCTCTTCTTCCTCGACCACCTGAACCACCACGCCGGCGGGCTCCTGAAGCATCAACTTCAGTAACGGTGACCATCCATTCCTCCATTCCTTGCTGCATCTTTGTTGATAGTTTTTGTGCAAATTTTTCTTGGTGTGCCTAATAGTTATAGCTAGGCTGCAGTTGATTTGATATGACCATGCGGTGATCATTTGTCAGTTGTCACAGATATTTCATAGTCTGATTTGGACATTTATTGTACGTGATTCAACATCACCATTGATTTGTATTGTTTCACAGAGTTAATGTGGCTTGACGATGCTGCTGAACACTAAATTAACATGTCCATGCATCTTACTGTCAACAATTTGTGCATGACTTGCCTTGGTGATGTAGTTTTACTTGCTGTGTATGCTTGCTTAGTTGTTCACCGGGCCGCTCTCTTGTATTGTTTGAGTGCGCCAATTAGTTCGGTCAGCCTCTATGATTTATTCTAACAGCTTCTGGTTGTTATAGGTTTTGGTTATACATGCACATTTGGGTCTTAATTCCTGCCTATTTTCTCTGAAAAAACTAAGACATGTTTGAGCTGACAACTTCCAGCGGATGTTTATTATACTATTGAGTTGAATTCATGTACTGCTAGCTGCAAGATGCTATAGTCTAGATACATAATGCAAAGTATGTTGTATTTACACACTTACATCCAACTGCAGTAGCAGCATGGGCGAGTTGAGGTGGGGGACAGAGAGGTTGTGTCGTGCGGGTTCTGATCATGGTATAGCAGCACACTTTCCAGTGTCGATCTGAGCAAACGATGATGCAAGGCTGCTCCTCCTTGTACTGCATGTCTTCATCGACTTGAATCTTTGACAGGGAGATATTTAAAGCCTTCACTTGTTCATTGTGTCATCTGCTGATTACTTTTTCTATTATTTTCTTGCAAAGCATGTAATGGTTTGGAGTAGTTGATCATGGCCTGATGGAACATTCATGTTGTTAGCATTTCTATATCTACACTATTACAGCAGCTTGTTGATCAAGCGCTTCTTTCTATCTAAATGTGTGCACAGAAGTTCAGTTACCTTCTAAAAAAATATTGGTGCACTATCTATCTATATATATACACTATATATATACACACACTATTACAGTAGCTTGTTGATCAAGCGCTTCTTTCTATCTATATATATACATACACTATCTAAATTGTTTGCAACGGCATTATGCACATGAGGCAGGACTATACAAGTGAATTGTCACAGCAAGGTCCTTCCATGGATTTCATGTGGCTCCTTGAGTTGTAAGATGCAGCTCCAATATTGAATATATTTTGAATGCTTCCAAAGATACTCTCTATTACGTTTACTTCAATATATACATGCATGTTACTGATAGAAGCTGGCAGCAGGAATTCGTACACATATATACTCTCTTGTACAGTACATTGCTAGATCACTCACTAGGCATTATGTAATACTACTAGGAGATATGGGTGAGGGACTAAAAGGATGATACGCTTCCATGAATTTATTTGTAAGAAGTTTTTCTTGGTGTGTCCAAATCAGCCCAAATGAATTTATGTTCTTTTTACTTCCAGAGTTATAGTGCACTCATACTGTCATCACATTGTGTGTTCTTGCTACATATACCTCTCTATTTGCTTAGGCAGACAACTACTTAAGTAATATGCAAACAACAGCAACAGAGCTAGTGATGCTAATTCTACCTCTTGTTACAGAATCAGAATTCCTATTGTTGCACAGGACAACTCCGTTTCCTCTTGTTACAGAATTGGCATTCCTCTGCTTCTTATGCTACTCTGCTAGAACTCTGCTTTTCTACTTGTCATATTGAATATACATGTTCTAAACATTATACAGTACTTTCGTTGTTAACTCCAAACAACTTGGGATCTTCTCTTCTGCATGCAGTAGCTGGCTTACCAGTACGCTGCCATGGGGGCATGCCTTGCCCTGGTAGCAAGGAGGGAGTGGAGCCTGTGGCAGGTCGCCAACCGCTCCTTCGAGCTTGGCGCGCCGGACGTGATCATTCTCCTCGGGGACGTCGCATACCCAGACAACTACAACAGATTTGTTCAGGCCACAATCGACCACTACGGCCAATGTAAGTCAGCCCCTCTCCGTTACAACTAACCCGGTTTAACATATTTCTTCCACAAGCAGTCATTCATTTGGGTATAAGATAGTTGACATTTACACTTGTATATGTTTATCAGAATATTGATACTTTGCATGCTATGAGTAAAATGCTCTATTTTCTTTCGTCACCTTTCTTTTATGAATGATTATCTCATTTTAACTTGCTGGAGAATGAAAGCATTGTACTAGCTAAATTTGTCTTATCATTCTAAAGAACTTGTTTGTTTTTTGATTGGTTTGTTCATAATATATTGGCCCCAATTTTTTTGATTCTTCTCTTCTAGTTCATGTAACAGGGCAACCGTGGAAGGCATGCTGATAGTTCATATTGTCATTCTGTTAGTCCAGTGTAATGAAGGTCATGGCCTAGTCAAGTATGGTCGCCCATTGAGTTGTGCATATGTTTAATATGATTGGAGCAGGGACCCAGTTTGTGCCGATTGTCACTGCATATGTTTAACAGTGATTCTACTTGTATATGTGTTATTACACTAGTAGAATTTGTACCTGGAGCAGGATCCCAATATTTGTAGAGATTGTAACATTGATTGGCATTGTATACAGATTGATTCTGGTTGCTGTTACTTGAATTATTTCTTATGTTTTATGTATGTGCTGATTTAAATATTGATTATTTATTTACTGTGAAATCGAAATCAGAAGAAAAAGGCATTGACAAAAGGGGCCCACTTACTAGAACTTGACCATTGGGACCCATCTAACTAGAGGAATTTTTTGAAAAAAGAAAAATAAAACTGTCTAGCCGAAAAGGCCACGGCCCAAAAATGAGAAGGCTTAATTTCTGTGCTTGGCCCATCTACCTAGCCAAAATTAATATGAGAAAAAAAACACTAATAGGCTGAATTAATGGGCCAGGCCCATGTAGAAAACCGAATTGGACATGGCTGAATCTTGTGCCACATCAGCTTGCCACGCTGGATGCCTACGTGGCCTGCGGAGGTTGCTAGTGACCAAAACGCCACAGTGGACATATTTTGGTCATAAACGTTTGCGACCATTCCAGAAGAAAGGTCGCTATAGTCAGTTTACGATGCCCAGCTTTTGACCTTATGTTTTTGGTCACAAAAAGGTCATAAATGGAAATTTGTGACCTTTCAGTGACCAATAGTGGTGGTCATAAGTTGACATATTTCTTGTAGTGACCCATCACATACCCTTATCTCCTGCATTACATTGTTTGCCATTTGCCTCTCGTTTTCCTCTCCCCCACTTCACCCTTCCCGTTTTATTCGCCCTGTCTCTCTATCCTCCCTCTCTTTCTCTATTTGCCTCTTTTTGCCCGCTTGCTTTTTGTTTGGTTGTGTGTTAGTTTGCTTGTTTGTCACGATGGCTCAAGATAACACTAAATTGTGTGACTTCACCAATACCAACAACTACGATTTTATTAGCACTCCGATTGCTCCTCTTACCGATGCTGAATCTCGTGAAATTAATACTGCTTTGCTGAATCTTGTCATGAAAGATCCGTTTTCTGACCTTCCTAGTGAAGGTGCCGCTAACCATCTAAATAGCTTCGTTGATTTATGTGATATGCAAAAGAATAAACAGGTGGATAATGATATTGTTAAATTGAAGCTATTTCCTTTTTCGCTTAGAGATCGTGCTAAAGCTGGGTTTTCGTCTTTGCCTAAAAATAGTATTGATTCATGGAACAAGTGCAAAGATGCTTTTATCTCTCTGTATTTTCCTCCCACTAAGATCATCTCTCTTAGAAACGATATTATGAATTTTAAGCAACTTGATCATGAACATGTTGCACAAGCTTGGGAGAGAATGAAACTAATGATACGTAATTGCCCTACTCATGGTTTAAATTTGTGGATGATTATACAAATTTTTTATGCCGGCTTGAATTTTGCTTCTAGAAATCTTTTAGATTCGGCCGCGGGAGGCACTTTTATGGAAATCACTTTAGGAGAAGCTACTAAACTCCTAGATAATATTATGGTTAATTATTCTCAATGGCATACTGAAAGATCTACTAATAAAAAGGTGCATGCGATAGAAGAAATTAATGTTTTGAGTGTAAAGATGGATGAACTTATGAAATTATTTGCTAGTAAGAGTGTTTCTTCTGATCCTAATGATATGCCCTTGTCTACTTTGATTGAGAATAATAATGAATCTATGGATGTGAATTTTGTTGGTAGGAATAATTTTGGTAACAACGCATATAGAGGAAATTTCAATCCTAGGCCTTATCCTAGTAATCCCTCTAATAATTATGGTAATTCCTACAAAAATTCTTATGGAAATTATAATAAGATGCCCTCTGATTTTGAATCTAATATTAAATAATTTATTACTTCGCAAAAGAATTTTAATGCTTTGATTGAAGAAAAATTGCTTAAGATTGATGAGTTGGCTAGGAACGTTGATAGAATTTCTCTAGATGTTGATTCTTTGAAACTTAGATCTATTCCACCTAAGCATGATATCAATGATTCTCTCAAAGCCATGTGAATTTCCATTGATGAGTGCAAAGAAAGAACCGCTAGGATGCATGCTAAGAAAGATGCCTTTATAAGAGCGTGTTCTTCTAGTTTCTATGAAAATAAAGATGAAGATCTAAAAGTTATTGATGTGTCCCCTATTAAATCTTTGTTTTTCAATATGAATCTTGATAATGATGGTACTGAATATGATCCACCTTTACCTAGAATGTGTTCCAAGAATTCTGAATTTTTTGATCTTGATGCTAAAATTGATAAAAGTGGGATTGAAGAAATTAAAACCCTAGATGTTGCTAAACCCAGTATTATGGATTTCAAGGAATTTAACTATGAAAATTTCTCTTTGATTGATTGTATTTCCTTGTTGCAATCCGTGCTAAATTCTCCTCACGCTTATAGTCAAAATAAAGCATTTACTAAACATATCGTTGATGCCTTGATGCAATCTTATGAAGAAAAACTTGAATTGGAAGTTTCTATCCCTAGAAAACTTTATGATGAGTGGGAAACAACTATTAAAATTAAAATTAAAGATCATGAATGCTATTCTTTATGTGATTTGGGTGCTAGTGTTTCCATGATTCCAAAGACTTTGTGTGATTTGTTAGGTTTCCGTGATTTTGATGATTGCTCCCTAAACTTGCACCTTGCGGATTCCACTATTAAGAAACCTATGGGAAGAATTAATGATTTTCTTATTGTTGCAAATAGGAATTATGTGCCTGTAGATTTTATTGTTCTTGACATAGATTGCAATCCTTCATGTCCTATTATTCTTGGTAGACCATTCCTTAGAACGATTGGTGCAATTATTGATATGAAGGAAGGAAATATTAGATTCCAATTTCCATTAAGGAAAGGCATGGAACACTTTCCTAGAAATAAAATTAAATTACCTTATGAATCAATCATGAGAGCCACTTATGGATTGCCTACCAAAGATGGCAATACCTAGAGCTATCCTTGCTTGTTATGCCTAGCTAGGGGCGTTAAACAATAGTGCTTGTTGGGAGGCAACCCAATTTTATTTTTATTCCTTGCTTTTTGCTCCTGTTTAGTAATAAATAATTTATCTAGCCTATGTTTTGGTTGTGTTTTTTGTGTTTAATTAGTGTTTGTGCCAAGTAGAACCGTTGGGAAGACTTGGGGAAAGTCTTGTTACACTTGCTGTAAAAAACAGAAACTTTAGCGCTCACGAGAATTGCTGCCATTTTTATTTGGAAAGTTATATTCAGTTAATTATTTTTGCAGATGATTAATAAATAAATTCCTCACGTCCAGATATTTATTTTAGAATTTTTCGGTTCCAGAAGTTGCGTTAGCTACAGATTACTACAGACTATTCTGTTTTTGACAGATTCTGTTTTTTGTGTGTTGTTTGCTTATTTTGATGAATCTATGGCTAGTGAAATAGTTTATAAACCATAGAGAAGTTGGAATACAGTAGGTTTAACAGCAATATAAATAAATAATGATTTCATTACAGTACCTTGAAGTGGTCTTTTGTTTTCTTTCGCTAACGGAGCTCATGAGATTTTCTACTTTGAGTTTTGTGTTGTGAAGTTTTCAAGTTTTGGGTAAAGATTTGATGGATTATGGAACAAGGAGTGGCAAGAGCCTAAGCTTGGGGATGCCCATGGCACCCCCAAGATAATCTAAGGACAACTAAAAGCCAAAGCTTGGGGATGCCCCGGAAGGCATACCCTCTTTCGTTTACTTCTATCGGTAACTTTACATGGAGCTATATTTTTATTCGCCACATGATATGTGTTTTGCTTGGAGTGTCTTGTATGATTTGAGTATTTACTTTTTAGTTTACCACAATCATCCTTGCTGTAAACACCTTTTGAGAGAGCCATACATGATTTGGAATTTGTTAGAATACTCTATGTGCTTCGCTTATATCTTTTGAGTTATATAGTTTTGCTCTAGTACTTCACTTATATCTTTTAGAGCACGGTGGTGGATTTGTTTTATAGAAACTATTGATCTCTCATGCTTCACTTAGATTATTTTGAGAGTCTTAAATAGCATGGTAATTTGCTTAAAATCCTAATATGCTAGGTATTCAAGATTAGTAAAATTTTCTTATGAGTGTTTTGAATACTAAGAGAAGTTTGATGCTTGATGATTGTTTTGAGATATGGAGGTAAAATATCAAAGTTGTGCTAGTTGAGTAATTGTGAAATTGAGAAATGCTTGTGTTGAAGTTTGCAAGTCCCGTAGAATGCACGTATGGTAAACGTTATGTAACCAATTTGAAACATGAGGTGTTATTTGATTGTCCTCCTTGTGAGTGGCGGTCGGGGATGGCGATGGTCTTTTGCTACCAATATACCCCCCTAGGAGCATGTGCGTAGTGCAGAGGTTTTGGATGACTTGTGGATTTTTGCAATAAGTATGTGAGTTCTTTATGACTAATGTTGAGTCGATGGATTATACGCACTCTCACCCTTCCATCCTTGCTAGCCTCTTCGGTACCGTGCATTGCCCTTTCTCACATTGAGAGTTGGCGCAAACTTCGCCGGTGCATCCAAACCCCGTGATATGATACGCTCTTTCACACAAAAACCTCCTTATAACTTCTTCAAAACAGCCACCATACCTACCTATTATGGCATTTCCATAGCCATTCCGAGATATATTGCCATGCAACTTTCCACCATTCCGTTTATCATGACACATTCATTATTGTCATATTGCTTAGCATGATCATGTAGTTGACATAGTATTTGTGGCAAAGCCACCATTCATAATTCTTTCATACATGTCACTCTTGGTTCATTGCATATCCCGGTACACCGCCGGAGGCATTCATATAGAGTCATACTTTATTCTAGTATCGAGTTGTAATCATTGAGTTGTAAATAAATAGAAGTGTGATGATCATCATTTTCTAGAGCATTGTCCCAAGTGAGGAATTATAAAAAAGGAGAAAGGCCATAAAGAAAAAAAGAGAAAGGCCATAAAGAAAAAAGAGAGAAAGGCCATAAAAAAAGAGAAGGCCCAAAAAATGAGAGAAAAAGAGAGAAGGGACAATGTTACTATCCTTTGCCACACTTGTGCTTCAAAGTAGCACCGTAATCTTCATGACAGAGAGTCTCTTGTTTTTTCACTTTCATATACTAGTGGGAATTTTCATTATAGAACTTGGCTTGTATATTCCAACAATGGCCTCCTCAAGTGCCCTAGGTCTTCGTGAGCAAGCAAGTTGGATGCACACCCACTTAGTGTCTTTTGATGAGCTTTCATACATTTATAGATCTAGTGCATCCGTTGCATGGCAATCCCTACTCCTTGCATTAACATCAATCGGTGGGCATCTCCATAGCCCAATGATTAGCCTTGTTGATGTGAGACTTTCTCCTTTTTGTCTTCTCCACATAACCCCCCTCATTGTATTCTATTCCACCCATAGTGCTATGTCCATGGCTCGCGCTCATATATTGCGTGAAAGTTTATAGGTTTGAGATTACTAAAGTATGAAACAATTGCTTGGCTTGTCATCGGGGTTGTGCATGATGAGAGCATTCTTGTGTGACGAAAATGGAGCATGACTAGACTATATGATTTTGTAGGGATGAACTTTCTTTGGCCATGTTATTTTGGAAAGACATAATTGCTTTGTTATTATGCTTGAAGTACTATTATTTTTATGTCAATACAAACTTTTGTCTTGAATCTTTCGGATATGAATATTCATACCACAATTAAGAAGAATTACATTAAAATTATGCCAAGTAGCACTCCGCATAAAAAATTCTGTTTTTATCATTTACCTACTCGAGGACGAGCAGGAATTAAGCTTGGGGATGCTTGATACGTCTCCAACGTATCTATAATTTTTGACTGCTTCATGCTATATTATCTACTGTTTTGGACATTATTGGGCTTTATTATCCACTTTTATATTATTTCTGGGACTAACCTATTAACCGGAGGCCCAGCCCAGAATTGCTGTTTTTTGCCTATTTTAGGTTTTCGAAGAAAATGAATATCAAACGGAGTCCAAACGGAATGAAATCTTCAGGAACGTGATTTTCTCAACGAACAAGACCGAGGAGACTTGGACCCTACGTCAAGACACAAAAGAGGAAGCCACATGGTAGGGGGCGCGCCTACCCCCAGGCACGCCCTCCACCCTCATGGGCCCCCTGTTGCTCCACCGACGTACTCCTTCCTCCTATATATACTTACGTACCCCCAAATGATCAGATACAGAGCCAAAACCCTAATTCCACCGCCGCAACTTTCTGTATCCACAAGATCCCATCTTGAGGCCTGTTCCGGAGCTCCGCCGGAGGGGGCATCGATCACGGAGGGCTTCTACATCAACACCATAGCCCTCCGATGAAGTGTGAGTAGTTCACCTCAGACCTACAGGTCCATAGTTATTAGCTAGATGGCTTCTTCTCTCTTTTTGGATCTCAATAGAATGTTCTCCCCCTCTCTTGTGGAGAACTATTCGATGTAATCTTCTTTTTGCGGTGTGTTTGTTGAGACCGATGAATTGTGGGTTTATGATCAAGTCTATCTATGAACATTATTTGAATCTTCTCTGAATTTTTTATGTATGATTAGTTATCTTCGCAAGTCTCTTTGAATTATCAGTTTGGTTTGGCCTACTAGATTGATCTTTCTTGCAATGGGAGAAGTGCTTAGCTTTGGGTTCAATCTTGTGGTGTCCTTTCCCAGTGACAGTAGGGGCAGCAAGGCACGTATTGTATTGTTGCCATCGAGGATAACAAGATGGGGTTTTCATCATATTGCATGAGTTTATCCCTCTACATCATGTTATCTTGCTTAAGGCGTTACTCTGTTTTCATTAACTTAATACTCTAGATGCATGCTGGATAGCGGTCGATGAGTGGAGTAATAGTAGTAGATGCAGGCAGGAGTCGGTCTACTTGTCTCGGACGTGATGCCTATATACATGATCATGCCTAGATATTCTCATAATTATGCTCAATTCTGTCAATTGCTCAACAGTAATTTGTTCACCCACCGTAGAATACTTATGCTCTCGAGAGAAGCCACTAGTGAAACCTATGCCCCCCGGGTCTATCTTCATCATATTAATCTCCTACTACTTAGTTATTTCCTTTTCTTTTTACTTTGCTTTTACTTTACTTTGCATTTATCACAAAAATACCAAAAATATTATCTTATCATATCTATCAGATCTCACTATCGTAAGTGGCCATGTAGGGATTGAAAACCCCTTATCGCGTTGGTTGCGAGGATTTATTTGTTTTGTGCAGGTACGAGGGACTGTCGCGTAGCCTCCTACTGGATTGATACCTTGGTTCTCAAAAACTGAGGGAAATACTTACGCTACTTTGCTGCATCATCCCTTCCTCTTCAGGGAAAACCAACGCAGTGCTCAAGAGGTAACAACAATCCAGTTTGGTCCTTGCCTATTTAAAATAATGAAATCTTGTGTCTTCTGTCAGTAGAAACATATGCAGTAATGACCATGAATAACATTAGTACATTACTTACGCGTAAGTTGCGGATGAAGACTGGAAATTGTTCTGTGTCCGCGGTATAATCTTTCCATGAAGGAAAGATGCGCACAAAGTTCCTGACAACAATATAAGCTTTGTCTTCTAAACTGGGAAGAAATGGAACAAGGGTCCTATTTGCTGTAATTGGGGCTCTCTCTAGTTCGAAAAGGGATTTGGCAACTGGATTTGGTGTACCCTTTGATGGAATGGGGGTTTTGCGTCGTAGAGCTGGTGCTATGTCAACTGGAATAATCATAATGTTTGCTGCAGTTCGGGTCTGCTGAGTTGGGGCATCAGAAATGACCAGTGTAGTAGGGCTAGAGTCTGCTAGAGTTGGGGTGTTTTGTGGGTCTGGTGATATTGCAACTACACCTAATGGGCTATTTGATTTTTCAGGTGCCACTACCTTTTCCAAAAACTTTGCTTGTGCTCCTCCACGATCAGCAATCGCCCTCTTCCTTTTGAATGTCTGATACACAAGAACAACATTTGAATGGATAAATATGGTATGATGACAGATGGAATATGTACTAAAAATGGATAGGCAGGCCGTATTCACATACACGATGTGTAAACTAAGCTAATGGCAGTTCAACAAAGTAGATGCAATGCAAAGCATCAGTTGCAAGATATGTGCGACAAATATAACCTTGGAAAGTTAGAGCAAGCACCTTGATGGGTGAATAAGATAGGGCATCTTCCTCTGACTCCTCCACTAGGGAGCTACATTGACTTAGGTCTCCCTCTAGCTCAGAATCACTGTTAGGATCATATTCTGAGCATGAATCTATAGGTGGAGATCGTTTGCATTGCATCCAGACTTGATTTCAGTCCCTTAATGCCAAGTTTGACAGCCATGGCATTGTTCTGCTTTATTGTTTTCATGCGCGCAAGCTCATAATCATTATGATGTTGTTCAGAATCTAAGATTCATGAAAACATAAAAAGTAGTCAGATTATCTATGGAATGCATTGCGGATTCAACTCGAAGAGTGTCTCCCTATAAACCCCTGCATATGCAAAGTTCACCCCCAACCGTGCTGACCAGACCACACACAGAAATACAAACCCCTTATGTCTCTATAACAGGCAGACACACATTTCAAAACTGAAGTAGGAACATTAGAATTATATGAAATTCGTATTTGAACAAATAAACTAATGAATTATGAGTGGCATATTGTTTAGCTTCAAGGGTGGAGTGTTGGTAGTGCGACACAAAGCAAGTAGGCAGATTGTATTCCATTTAAAAGATTGAAGCCTATGTAAAAGATGGAAATGACACTTTCTTTCTATACAATGCAGTGTTCGTTGCCCACACATGATGGAAGAGATCACATAGAGAAATACTATTCACTCATGTCTACGGTTGCAGTATTTAGAAACAGGGTGGTCCACCCTAAAAGAATGTTGACAAAAAATATGACAAGGCAAGCATAGATGTAATGCATTAATCATTTACTTGTGAGCTCACTAGGACAAGTATGCAGAATTGTAACTGCAGTAAGAGACCATCCAAAATCTGAATCAAGAAGTTTGTCTAGCACTTATTGATTGCAACTAATCGACGTGAATAATTAGATATTATATCGAATGAGTAAAAAGACAAGTAAAATTTTCAACAAACCTGGCTTGCAGTAGTAATCTGGGTCAATGTCACTATGACCAACAATCCAAAATGACTAGTGTCTGTTCCTAGGGCCGGAATTTTGAAAACCCTATGAACTTTACATCTACTAAAGATTACTGAAATACATCTGAACCATTAAGTGTAGGTAGCACTGAGCACACAACAAACCCTAATAATAGTCCTACGTAATGAGTAATGAATCAATTAGAAAATGGGTGATGAGGAGTGGCTGCTGAGTGTTGAGGACTTATCTCAGGATAAATCGGGTTGGCTTAGTGGGTGCTGCATGCCTGAGCCCTGAACGGACTGGGAAGGTAGGCACGGCGGCGTGCCCGGGCAGCGGTGACGCTGTTGGGCGAGCGGCTCCTGACCTCCTGTTAGTCCGGCGTCTCCTCCTAGAGTCATGCCGTCCGGGGATGGCAAGTCACCGACGAGGCAGGCGGCTGGGGGCGAGTATAGATCAGAAGCGCGCAGCAGAACAGAGGGGAATCGGGGCCTGGGATGACCCAAAATCCCAGGGTGGGCCGGCCCACCGTGGGCACCCAGTAGAGATACACACCCGAGCGGCGAACATGCATTTTGAATCTAATTTAGGAACATTTAGCTGACCAATTAAATGAATCTATTTTAATAATATCAGATTCGTATTTGAACAACTAAGCTTGTTTAGCTTGATGGGTCGATCAGTGCTATTATGACACGAAGCACGTATTCTGATCGTATAGTGATCATAAAAGGGGGAACCTGGGGAAATGATATTTAGCAGCCATTGTTTGCTTCGAACTAAGAACTAAATTCTAAGAGCTGAAACGAAAGTAGAGTAACCAAGTTAAGATCTATTTTCTGGTTGAGATCAAAAAGCTGAGGAGATATGAAGTACCACCTCTCTTGCGGCGCCGTGTAGGCATTGGGGGTGCGATGGCTGTCGATGGCATTGAAGCAGATATGCGATGGTAGACGGGTGCATCAGGGGATAAGTCCCGTTGCGGTGGAAGAGAAGGTCGTGTGAGCGGCCCCGGCAAAGAGGAGGACGACGCCGATGAAGCGAGAGGACGTGATGCAAGGCTCTTGGTCTGTCGCCGTGGATGAGAAACGTCCATCTCTAGCAGTGGACGACGCGGTCTTGGTAGGCACTCCGGCATGGTGGAGGACGTTGGCGATGTATGTGGTGGAGGACGGCGGCGATGGATGTGGTGGAGGATGGCGGCGATGGATGGGGTGGCAGACGGAGGTTGGTGTGGGGATGGTGTTCTAGCATGGACGATGTATGAATGGGAAAATGGAGGGAGAGGTACGGGGAACCATGTTTTTGGTACGCGCCTGTCTGAAATATGGGAAATTTATGAACTTAGCCCCCATTTAAAATTTGTACGTCTCGTCGGTTGGGGATACGAGGTAATCTCGCATCTTGCCAATATTTGCCCAGAGCGATTTTGGGCGAGGAGAGGGTGGTTGGCGCCCATGGTGTATGAACGGGGCTGACAGGTAGGGTGGTTATGTCACATCTGAGTGAAGTTACAAACCTGCCCCTATTGAAAATATTTTCCTACATCGATTCGGCCGAATTGAGTTTGTTTTGCCGCCCACCGTGTATGAATGGGGAAACGGAGGGAGAAACAGAGGTATTTCGGACGAGCTTGAATCAAATGTGGGTCGAGAAGGGAACTTTTGCTCCCATCCCGTGCACCCTTCATACACCCTGCCTAACACTATTCGTGCTTCATATGGTTTATGTTTCGTGCAGTACTGTAGAACCGTACTCTCCATGCGTTGTAGACCTAGTTCTGTTAACATTGATCTCATCGTTCATTCTCGACCGGACAGTCGAGAAAGCGGTACTATGTTACTACATTACTGTTCATATAGTTGACATGCGCACAACATCATTTATTGTCGTCATATCTTACTACACTAGCAACAAGATTATGTAGTACTGACGTATGAACCACTGCACATGCCTAGTAGTAGGAGCACTGTGTATGTTCAAGTGGCTGCCGTGTTTCGCACTCCTCCGTCATAAGAGTGGAAACACTTGCTGTAATCATTTTTTTCTTTAGAAAAACAGTGGACATGCTCTACCATGCGGATCCTCCTCCAGCCATGCACTAAATTACTCACTTTCGCCGATGTGTGGGACAGCCAGCATCGAGGTCCACCAGCCATGCACTAAATTACTCCGTAGTAGAGTGACGGTAGACTACCCCGATCGAAGCGCCGCAGTAATGCCCAATGAGCCGTCAAATCACAAAACCCCCTCCTTTCCAGCAGTAAGTTGGACGGATGAAGCAACCATCATTTCACTCTTCTCTCTCAGCTTCCTCTCTACCCAACCATCGTTTCTCCCTCATCTTGTTCCTCATTTCTACAAGAAAACCCCGACCTGCTTCTGCCATTGTTCTTCTCTCCCAAAGAAGGAAAGGTGAGTGCATCAATGGTGTTGATTCTGGCCAAGACCCGATCTTGCAACCCTGAGACTGATCCTATAACTCCCTCTCTTTTCTTCTTTTGGGTTTGTGATTATGGTTTCTTTTCTTTTATTTCTATTTGACAATTTCTTGATGGACGCTGGAGCACCGGCCGAAGTGATGTCTATGGCTCCGGCCAAAACCGTCGAGGCTCATGGTACGGAGAAGCGCAAGCACCCCGCTGAGACTACCGCAGACAAGCTCAAAGCCATCGCCCTGTCCAAGCCCCCCTCTCTGGGATCCCTCATTAAGCAAGTCCAGGTAATATCTCTTCTTGACGATCTTTTTCTCGATCTTGATCGTGTTTTTCATCTAACACGCAGTACTAGTACTAGTAGTACAACTTTCTGGGTGATCTTGCATATGATTTTTGTGTGCCAAATGATGGTTCTAAATTCCTCTTTTGACCAAAACATGCGAGAGGTTGACACTGATTTCTTATAGATTACTTTCAACTACTCCCTCTGTCCCAAATTTCTTGTCTTAGATTTGTCTAGATACGGATGTATCTAATACTAAAATGTGACTTGATACATCCGTATCTAGACAAATCTAAGACAAGAATTTTGGGACAGAGGGAGTACTTTATGAACATTAATGCTACCTTTGAAGACGGTATATTTGCCTCAGTAACTTGTGTTATGGATATTGCAAGTAATCCCTCTGCTCTCATGCCTTTGAAGACATGTTCTAGTGTCTTTATCCACTCATTTCTGTGTGTATATGTAGTGATATATGGAGTATAATATCGAAAATCATCTTATATTTCTGAACGGAGGTAGTAATAAAATATGGTTTCTGTTTGAATTAGAACCAGGTCCGCGGTGGAGATGAAGTTCTCAAAGTCATGCCGTGTGAACTGGAAGACCTGAGGATGAGTTCTACTACTAAACTATCCAGCTGCTGTGTCCTTGTCGCCACGTGTCCTGAACTAGTGTTTTCCTGTAGCATTGTTGTCAGGCGTGTTCTCGAGGCTGTACCACGATTTCCTGGTTGTGCCTTCGATTACAAAGGGTGTGGTTATTGTAAAGCTTCCCAACAAATCTGATGCGGCCTGTCTTCATGATCATGTTTATGAGTGGAAAGACCACTCTGTTAGGTTCTCCATGGTTCACAAGATGGTGATAGTGCATGTAGACATCTCTCACGAAGTCCATGGCCTAGTCAGTTATGCGGGGTTCATCCCGTAGGTCGGTGGCAAGAAATAGTTTCAGAGTTTAACTAGTGCAACTTTGCTTGTCTGTAGTAAGTACTATTGTTCAGTACTTGATTTGTGTTTGTGAAACCTGTATTGTTTATTAGTACTACCGCTTTTGGTGTGTGGTCAGTCCTGAGAACGGTCTATGTTAATGTCTGTCCACTCAATTTAGTCTGTATGTTTTGAACTATCCAGATCATCTTTTTTGTGAGGACGGTTTATCAATTATGGTTACACTCCAATATCTGTATGCATGCCACCCGTAGTTGGACGATCAATCTTCTATTTAGTACTTCAACATAGTGATTTCCTGGTAAGGATTCACTCGTGTCACATCAAGTAAATCTTACTGATTTACTGTCTAAATCTTATTGATTTAATGTCATATTTTCTTTCTTTTCCAGCAATTTTACGATGCTGGTTTTGCCATGTGACATTCATCACAGAATAAACCGTTTGGTTTGCTCTACGATGGCTATTTTTGCAGGTTTCACTTCTTATGTCGTGTCAGTAACGAAGGCACTGTCCATCACTTATATTATTGGAAAAAATTGGATCAGTCTGTTGTCTGAGTACAAGCTGAATCCCTATGATAAACTGCAGTTTGGTTTAACAAAAATGCCACAATTAGTCCTTCTCGCGTTTAAAAGAAATGAAGAAAAAACTGGATCACGGTCACTGTCGGTGGCAAAACCGGCAGATCTCGGGTAGGGGGTCCTGAACTGTGCGTCTAAGGCGGATGGTAACAGGAGGCAGGGGACACGATGTTTTACCCAGGTTCGGGCCCTCTTGATGGAGGTAAAACCCTACGTCCTGCTTGATTTATTCTTGATGATATGAGTATTACAAGAGTTGATCTACCACGAGATCGGAGAGGCTAAACCCTAGAAGCTAGCCTATGGTATGATTGTCTATTATTGTGTCCTACGGACTAAAACCCTCCAGTTTATATAGACACCGGAGGGGGCTAGGGTTACACAAGGTCGGTTACAAAGGAGGAGATATACATATCCGTATTGCCTAGCTTGCCTTCCACGCCAAGTAGAGTCCCATCAGGACACGAGACGAAGCCTTTAATCTTGTATCTTCATAGTCCAACAGTCTGGCCAAAGGAGATAGTCCGGCTGTCCGAAGACCCCTAATCCCGGACTCCCTCAGTAGCTCCTGAACTAGGCTTCAATGACGATGAGTCCGGCGCGCAGTGTTGTCTTCGGCATTGTAAGGCGGGTTCCTCCTCCGAACACATCATAGAAGAGTTTGAATACCAGGATAGTATCCGACCCTACAAAATAAATTCCACATACCACCATAGAGAGAATAATATTTCCACAAATCTTAATCTGCTGACATGCTTTGGCAACATGACATCAGGCCATGGCTCGGTGATTATTCGAACCGTTTTTCTTTAACCAGCTCCACACATAACGCGAGGCGATTTCTTGACACGTCTTGTCAAAGAAGAGATCGTGTTCCCCTAATTACAGGATTCTCATCAATATGGTCATGGGTAACCCAACCGTGCCTAGGACTCCTAGATTTTAGGCAAGTCCCAAACGACCACTAGGAGGACGCTTGATATTCACCCTCTTTATAAAGGGACAAGGCTTTAATTTTTTCTCTCCCGTGCTCAATCGAATCCTTCCCCCGCCTCGAGTTCTAACACCCAAAGCCCAGGTCAGGTGCTTCGGACCTGCAATCATGTCCGGATCTAGCCTTCAAGGCCGGTGGATGCCCTCCTCCGTTACGGAAGAGGATATCAAGAAGTTGAGGGAGGCCAGATACCTGACCGCCGAGGTTTCGCATTGGCTGCCTGCCCGAGGGCAGGTCGTCCCTACTCCCGAACCCAACGAGAACGTTGTGTTCATCTCCCACTTCCTCTGAGGCCTAGGCCTCACTCTGGATCTCTTTGTTAGGGGCTTGATGTTCTATTACGGGCTAGATTTCCACGATCTAGCCCCGAACTCCTTTCTCCACATCTCGGCATTTATTGTCGTATGTGAGGCCTTCCTCCGCATTACCCCTCACTTCGGCCTGTGGCTCAAGACCTTTGACGTGAAGCCGAAGACGGTCGAGGGGCAACACGTAGCGTGCGGAGGCGCATTAATAAGTAAAATCGCTGGAGCTCCATGGCCAAAGGGTTCCTTTCCAGAGGTCTCCGGATTATGGCAGCGGGAGTGGTTCACTACAAGAAATACGTCAACTTGTGACCAGCACTATTGGTCACTGAATGGCCACTGTTTTCAATTTGTGACCTTTTTGTGACCAAAAACATAAGGTCAAAAGCTGGCGGTCATAAACTGACTATAGCGACCTTTCTTCTGGAATGGTCGTAGACGTTTATGACCAAAATACGTCTACTGTGGCGTTTTGGTCACTAGCAACCTCCCCAGCCCATGTAGGCATCCAGCGTGGCACAAGATTCAGCCCGGTCCAATTCGATTTTCTACATGGGCCTAGCCCAACAATTCGGCCTTTTTAATGTATTTTTTTCCTACCAGTTACATAGGCCAAGCCCATTTCAGCCTTTTATTTATTTCTGGGCCGGGGCCTTTTAACTTTGTTTGGGCCATTATATTTTGGGGCTGGTCCCATTTGTCATCTTCTCACACATTAGGCCCACTTGACAGAAAATTCAAAATTGCTTAGATTATTCTTGTAAGTGGGTCCCACAAGTCAGGTTTCCATTGCACACATTTTCAAATCACATACATAATCAATATTTCAAACGGAACAGTACAAATGTAGTTCATCAAATAACACTAACTAAGTCTACTACAATCTGTACATAGTCTATTACAACCCAAATATGCCTACTATTACAATATAACAATATTTACAGTCTATTACAGTCAAACAAAAGAGACGACTCTTTGCTGAGTAGGGCTATCCGGCTTTGAACTTAAAATTTCATAGACCTCATGTTTGTCAATTGCAAGCACCATGCACCTTGGTTGGACATGAAGTGCTTGTCCTCGGTTGCACCATGCACCTTTGATGAAAGAGCTGCGGCTGATCGCTAAAACCTGTGAATATCAAAAAGATCTATTCAGTACAAAAAGTAAATCACGACAATATGTCAGTAGTAATAAATACAGAATCTGAACAGAAAAACTACTCCTAGTTAGAATTATTTTTGTTTTGGTAAGGTATAAGAGCAGCAGGTAAAGATAACATGAACAGATTGTTTGATCAGATAAGCTATATGATTGTATCAACACATGTGTAATGCATGGTACAGGTCAAATCCATGATATGAGACATAGATAAACCAGTAGTCTAAGATTAAAAATTCTATAGTCTAAATCAGTAACAGTTTAACAGTTTGTAGTCTAAGTTTCCAAGCTTGTCTACTAAAGAAATTGTATCAACTTAACAATTAGTCATGCATAAGTGTTTGACATCAAAAACATACAGAAGTGCATTCTCGAGATTGACAATTAGGATGCATGCTCTGAACATACAGAAGTTCTATAGAGCAGCAGCAATGGCATCACAGTTGAGTTGCTAGACCAAAACAAAGTCATGTATGTATGTATGTAACAAAATCAGCCAAACTTAATATGCATCATCAGCTGATTAAAAGCAGTGGATAATAGTATAGTTCATCAAATGATATGGGCAGCTAGCCAAGTTTCCTAATGGAAGAGCTCACAAGAGCAGACAAAGAAATGTATATTTCAAACTAGACTAGATTACAGGGGGGAAAGGAGACGGGATGTGTGGCGTTACCAAGGTAACACTCCTAATTTTTCTCATGAAAGGATCATGATAGACACAGGCAGCTACCAACAGGAAGAGGAAAATGGAAAATGTAGGCTACATGACCGAGGTTCTACCAACAAGAACCAACCAAATTAACCCAGCAAGTTAGTCAGATGAGGCAAGCAGCCCAGATGCATAAGGGTGGATTGTTCAGTTCACTTCAGTTCAAGCTACCTAGAAGAGAATGTCAGGACAACCGGCTGGGTTCACTTCTTGTGCACCCTACAGTCTGGGGAGTTTGGCTGCATGCGTCTGCGTTGTTGAAATCGATGGCTAGGCCGACTGGGCTCGTGTCCTTCAGGCTCGACGACTTGTGCTTCTGCTGTAGCACCAAGAATGACATTGTTAATGTAGTCAAGGTAGCCAGATAGTAGGGTAATTCAGGTTTCGATTAACAGTTGTACTGCCTGTGCTGTGTGTGTACCAGATTAAATTAAATCAGTAAACACTTGAGCTTTTATGGTTGGGTTGGTTGGTGCTTTTACCTTGGTGGAATTGCTGGCGAAGTGCTTCCTTTCGGACCGATGTTTCTGCTCCTTCTCCAGTAAGCACAGTAGCATCTTGTTGGCTTCGTCAACAGCTCTTTTCTCCTCGAATAACTTAACCTTGAATTAAACATGCAAAAGAAACTTCAAACTATCAAGACTGCATTAGTGTTGCATTGAGCAATGTTCACTGAGAGGGCAATAAGTTGCAGGTACACAACATAGGTGTTGCAAGTACAAGAGTGAGATAACATGTTACCTCCTCTGCTTTTTTAGGTTGGTCTTGAGTATCTTCTTGTCCCTCTATGGCGCTTGCACTTGTTCAGTAAGCTGCGTGTGAGTAAGAAGAATGTTGGAGGACCAGGTTGGTTAAACAGCACTGCACTAGTAATTATACAAAGCAGCCACCGCAGTAGCATACAGGAGTATCATGCAAGCAAGCAAATTGTTCAATGATGGTGATGGAGCTCTACAGTTGAGCCAACACCAAATCACCTGATTGAAGGTGATGGAGCTCTACTACAGTTGACAGACCAAAAACAAACAATGTAACAAGACCAACTAGTCAAACTGAATATGCATCAAGTGATTAAAATCCGTGGAAGATATAATTAGTCATCAACTGACACAACTAACTAATTTTCCTTTCCCAATGGCAGAGCACACAAGAGCAGAAATCATATCCAGAATGTAGCAATCAGTGGATAACAGGAGCCATCAAGCATGAAATCGACTGATAATATGAGCGAGGAAAGGGATACGGGGTGTGGTGATGTTACTGACGTCGGGGGCGTCCTTGAGGCGCTTGCGTAGGTCGTCACTCTCCCAGGCAAGCTCGTCGCATGACTCCATGGAGCGCTTGAGGTCGCGCTCGTAGAGGCCGCACTCCTTCTCGAGCCTGGCTGGGCGGCAAGCTAGTCGCGCGCGGCCGCCACGACCTCCTTCTCCTCCACGCAGCGCCAGATCCCCTCCGCGTTCATCGCCGACTCGTTCTGCACGCACGGCATGGGGCCGTTCTGATCCATCAGGCATTCTGGCGAACAGGTATAGTGCGCGAGTAACCGCCACAGCAGAATGGACGGGGGAGGGGGGAAGGGGGGCGGACTGAACCTGAGGAGGTCGATGCATTGGGCGGCGGCGTGGAGGTCCTCCTCGAGCGCGAAGACGCGGTCCTAGAGGCAACCGCGCAGGTCCTACGAGACGGCGAGGTTGAGGCGGAGCGAGCGGTCGGGCACAGGGAGGCAGGGGGCATACTTTGTCTGGTGAAGCACCCCACCCACGCCGCCGGCGAGCCACTGGTCCAGCTGGTGGTGGTGCTGCATGATGGCTGCGCCCTGGACCGGATCCGGTGCTGCACCTCTAGCCCGCGGATCCAGAGCTCTGTCGCCATGGCTGCGCCGCGGGCTAGGGTTTCGGGTGCTTGGGAAAGAAGCAAAAGGTGGGGGGCACCGGCGGTGGTGGGGTAGAGGAGAGAGTGGGGGTCTCCGGCGGTCTCGGACGAGGTGAGGGGCGCGCGCGAGCGGCAGAGGGGCGGGTGGCACAGGGGAGGGGAGAAAGGAAGGAGAATAGAGAGAGGGGAGAAATAAAGGAGGCGGCGGGGGGGGTGGATGGAAAATGTGCAGAGGACTCACGAGATCTAGGGTTTCGCCTTAGGTGGGCTTCGGGTGAGGACAGCCGTTGGATCCGGGAGCATCCGACGGTGATCCATCCACGATCCGCGTGAAACGCCCACGGACCAATCAAAATGCAATACATGCGTACCATGTCATGACCATCTAAATTGGTCACAGTTAACTAAAAAATTGGTCGTAGTTGACTAAAAATTCATTTTCTATTTTTCAATTGCCCAAAATGAGTTTTTTTGTGAAGGACCTACCATATATTTGTTGCAATATTGGACCAAATCATTTTTATAAAATAGTAGGCCATGTATAATGCACGATTTAAAAAATGGTTGGGTGTCAAAATTTTCGATCCACCTCTCGTGAAAAAGACAAATTTCCGCCGATTCAGCTGGAAGCGGGTGAAATTTGAACTGCAGCTGCCTCGTAGTTTGCTATTTATTTTTTCCAAAAGTCATTTCTAGGTATATAAGTACCTATTTAATCAGAGAAACACCAAAAAAATTCCAAGATTCAACCACTAGCTAGGAACGGTCATTCCCGTCGTTTTGGCCGCATTTTGAAACGGGCATAAAAATTTCAAAAAAAATCAAAAAATTGGGAAACCTTCGCATTGTGTCATTATATGTGGCCAAGTTCCCAGGAAAAATAACAAACTTGTAATACGGCAATTATTTTAAAAAAAGTTCTCAGAAACGAGCTATCATGTGTGGAGATCAATGGCTTTCAAGCCAAATGATCAATCTTATGGCCACATTCGTGGCATAGTTTGTTCAAATGATCTCATATTGTGCACAAGGGTGCATATTGGAATGGCAAATAATGTTGCCTAAGGAAGTTTTCATTTTCTTTGCACGGAAAATCCATTTTCCATTTTCCGAGTGCCCGAATTGAGTTCTTTTTGTGAAGGATCTACCATATATTTGTTGCAAAATTGGACCAAAACATTTTTCTAAAATAATAGGCCAGATTTGATTCACAATTGACCAAATGGTTGGGTGTCAAAAGTTTTGATCCACCTCTGGCGAAAAAGACAAATTCCTGCCGATTCAGCTAGAAGCAGGTCAAATTTGAACTGTAGCTGCCTCATAGTTTGCTTTTTATCTTTTCCAAAAATCATTTCTAGGTACATAAGTATCTATTTAATCAGAGAAACACCAAAAAAATTCCAAGATTCAACCACTAGCTAGGAACGGTCATGCCCACGGTTTTGACCGCATTTTGAAACGGGCATAAAAAATTCAAAAAAAATCAAAAAATTGGGAAACCTTTGCATTGTGTCATTATATGTGACCAGGTTTCCAGGAAAAATAATAAACTTATAATACGACAATTATTTTAAAAAAGTGTTCTCAGAAATGAGCTATGACGCATGAAGATTTAGGGTTTTCAAGCCAAATGATCAATCTTATGGCCACATTCATGGCATAGTTTGTTCAAATGATCCCATATTGTGCACAAGGGTGCATATTGGAATGGCAAACAATGTTGCCTAAGGGAGTTTTCATTTTCTTTGTACGGAAAATCAATTTTTCATTTTTCGAGTGCCCAAAAGGAGGTTTTTTTTGAGGGAACTCCCAAATAATTGTTGCAAAATTGGACGAAGTCAATTTTATAAAATACTAGGACATATTTAATGCATAATTGACAAAATGGTTGGGTGTAAAAAGTTTTGATCCACCTCTCGTGAAAAAGACAAATTTCTGCCGATTCAGTTGGAAGCGGGTCAAATTTGAACTGCAACTGCCTCATAGTTTGCTATTTATTTTTTCCAAAAATCATTTCTAGGTACATAAGTACCAATTTAATCAGAGAAACACCAAAAAAAAATTCAAGATTCAACCACTAGCTAGGAACGGTCATTCCCGCCGTTTTGACCGCATTTTGAAACGGGCATAAAAATTCAAAAAATTAAAAAAATTGGGAAACCTTTGCATTGTGTCATTATATGTGGCCAAGTTCCCAGGAAAAATAACAAACTTGTAATACGGCAATTATTTTAAAAAAGTGTTCTCAAAATCGAGCTATCACGTGTGGATATCAATGGCTTTCAAGCCAAATGATCAATCTTATGGCCACATTCATGGCATAATTTGTTCAAATAATCCCATATTGTGCACAAGGGTGTATATTGGAATGGCAAACAATGTTTCCTAAGGAAGTTTTCATTTTCTTTGGACGAAAAAACCATTTTCCATTTTTCGAGTGCCCAAAAGGAGGTTTTTTGTGAAGGACCTCCCAAATAATTGTTGCAAAATTGGACCAAATCATTTTTATAAAATACTAGGGCATATTTAATGCAGAATTGACAAAATTGTTGGGCGTCAAAAGTTTTGATCCACCTCTGGTGAAAAAGACAAATTCCGGCCGATTCAGTAGGAAGCGGGTCAAATTTGAACTGCAGCTGCCTCATAGTTTACTATTTATTTTTTCCAAAAATCAGTTATAGTTACATAAGTACCTATTTAATCATAAATACATGGTTTGATGGTGATACGTCGAGGTTTGGGCGGTGGCCAAGGCCCCCAACTCTAGAGCGCGTAAACTCGCATGCCCGACGCGTGGTCACCGCGTGACCGTGGCGTTGCCATGTGTTCTGGGCAGCCTAGGCATGTCTAGTGGGTTGGGCACTCCCCAGGTAGGTTCTAGGAAGAAAATTACAACATAAGAGTCTCACGAGGAGACTAATCGATGCTCAAACATGAATTAGCAGCCAAGTGTTTGATTAGCGGTACGGGAAATGCACATGGCCAATGGGCGTGAGTTTTTGCTGAGGATGATCATCTACTAAGAAGAATGTCTTTGCAAATTTTCAGATCAAAAGGAGGAAGTACCACACTGGACAGAAATATGAATGTTGAAGCTGGGCTCAAAATAATGAATGGATTGAGCTGAAATGTGGTGGAGGATGATTATTTGGGCATTGGAAAGCACCGTAGAAAATTGATACCATTTGGACATGCCAAAGTGGTACTTCCTTCACAATGCTCTTCTATGCACAGAAACTTGGGAAAACTAGTGAGAGAAATTGGATGAATGAAATGAGCTCAAATTTTGTGTAGGTAAGTTACATAGGTATGGTTATGCCTTGGTAGATTTTCAGATCATTTGGGTAAGCCTAGATAGTACTTACTTCACAAAGCTTCTCTTGAGGTAGAAACTTTGGAAATTTCCTGAGAAAGATTTACTAGGAAAATGGAGCTGAATATTATCATGTGGCAATGATTTGGGTATGGAAGAGTGCCCAAAGAGTTTGAGGTTAATAGGAGGGGTCTAGATAACACTTGCTTTGCAACGTGCCAATCTGGACATAAAATATAAATTGAACCTGGGCTCACATAGATAATTTTCCTGAGCTGCAATTTGGAGGAGGGTGATAATTTGGGCATATGAAGGAACTGTATAAATTTCATGTCATTTGGATATATAAAAAAGGTACTTCCTTCACAATGCTTCTAGGTGGACAAAAACTTTGGAAATTTGCCGAGCAAGATTTGCCAGGCAAATGGAGCTGAATTTTGTCATGCGGCAATGATTTGGATAGGAAAGGGTGCCCAAGAATTCCGAGGGCAATCAAGAATATATAAATAGCACTTCCTTCATAAAGTGATGTTGTGAACAGAATAGGAAAATGAATGTTGTTGAATTATTTTTGAACTAGGCAAGGAAGTATTTTTACATATTTGACGAAGATATGACCCAAAGAATTTATGAGATTTTTTTGGGAATTTTTGGAATGACAGAAACATAGGTTGCTTCACAACCTAGGGCAAAAATTGACACATGGACATGACACATAGGCAAAACTGATGAGGTGGCACCAAGTCATACCAATCCACCACAATTGACAAGGTTATGACCATCTATATTGGTCATGATCAGCTAGAAATAAAGCAGCGGAATAGTGCTATCTGCTTTATGACCATTTTGTGTAAGGAAATTACGACCTTTCTGACCAAAATGGTCGCAATGGTTTAGGGTTTGGAGCCCCCCGAACAGCTTTTGACCAATTGGTCTAAAATGGTCATAGATTTATGACCAATTCTTCTAGGGTCACTGACAAAAGGTCATAAGTTGACATATTTCTTGTAGTGGTTTTACATCACAGATCCCAGAAGTGCCAAGTGGGTGGTCGCCCCTGCTTTCCGCTCGGGCCCTCCACCACAACTGATGTCATGGATTAGCAGAGGGCTGAGATGGGGTCCAGCCAAGGACGTGCCTATACTGCAAAGCCGCATTCAAGATCTCTTTGACGGAGATTTCAGTCTGGTTGGTTCGTCGAGTCCAGCCTCGCAAACGCCGGCCCCTCCGCATGTGGGAGTTCAACCTAGAAGGGCCGCGCACTATTGAGAATTTCCTCGGCCTGACGCACGAGGAGATGTCCAAATCATTGTTCGGACCCCAAATAGAGTGTCCGGATACTACCGAGGACGTGGGCCTGAGCAGCAACTGTACCGCCGACCAAGTAAGTAATCCTCTAGCCGAACACACCGTCTTTCATTTACCATGACGTCATTCTGAGAAATCGCTCTTTGACCAGGACTGGCTAACAAAGGCGAAGATGATTCGGTGTTCGGCCCCCCTTCCTGAGGGTTTGGACAATCCGATACTGGAAAAGATGCTCGAGCTAGCACCTTGCCCGGAGCCCTCAAAGGAAGATAAAGGGGGAATAATGGGGGCGAAAGCGGGCCCCCATCGCTACAAATTCGAACCGAGGGAATGAGCGCCTCCGTGAAGGAGGATAACCAAGGGGAAGAATCTGACCTTCTCTCGCTTCGGGGAAGGAAGAGGACTGCCTCTGAAGATTCGGAAACCAAGGCTTGCAAACGGGAGAAGAAGTCTCCACCAGAGGGTCCTGCCTTGGAGGGTTCTTTTGCCGCACAAAGTCCGCGCGGGGATCAGCCCTCTAACGAGCCGTAAGTGATCAAAAAAACTTAATAGTAAATATATTCTTCCTTTCTTCTGAGGAAAATAACCGAAGCGTTTATCTCGCAGTTTGGATCTTAGCCCGTCTCAACGGAGCTCGTCTTCAGGGGACCTTCTTCCGGAGATGATGGAGAGTGAAACGTCTCCCCCGGACTCCCCCCCTCAGGAAGCGTTCGACCTTGAAGTGTCGTCACGGCGGGCCTCTCCGGATCCGGTGAGGCCAGAAGATAATACTATAGTCACCCGAAGTCCCCAGCATTCGGCTCTTGAAGAGAGCAAACAAAAGAGTCCGGCGCCATCTGGTATGTGGTCGGATGCACTGAGGGATCTGCTAAGGCGGGCAACCATCTTGGAAGAACACTGTACATTGATGGGTATGGTGATGGAAAGGATTTCATCCGCCGAAAGCGGGTTGCATGATGCCTTTATGAGTCTACTGACGGGCTTTGAGGTACGTAAAATGATGTACATTTGTGATGGTACCGCACATTTTTAGGTGTGCCCTTTGTAGATAGTAGCCCCTAAGACTCTGGTTGTTGCCGAGAACGGCGACAAACAGAGGATCGTAGTCCCAGGTAATAACCATACCGCTTTATGTGCAGGTGATGGAAGCTCCGGTGGCTGGCTGGACTAATGACTTTGCCGAACTAAAGCGGCAACTGGATGCGGCAGATGCCGACATCGTGCTTGTTAACAAGCGGCTTGACGAGGCACATGGTAAGTAATGTTTTTCCGGTCAATGTCACATTGTAAGAGCAGCGTGATGCCAGTATCTTTAATATGTTGTGACTGCAGATGGAGCTGCCGCCGTGGAGACCCTTTAGTCGGAACTTGCCCGAGCCAACGAACAAACAAGGATTAGTAATGCGGCCGCTTTAAAGGCAGCCAAAGAGTTAAGAGCCGAGAAGGCCACGCATTGCGAGAGCAAAGAAAAGATGGCCAAGACTGCTGTAAAGTTAAAAGACACTGCCGACCGTTGTCGGTTCCTTGAAGAAGAAAACCGAGCGAAGGCGACGGGCCTCGAAAAGGCCATGATGGTGGCCAAAGACACCCGCTCTGCCATGAGGGAAAAGAAGGAAGAGCTGCGTGAAGCTGGTGCTATTGCGGCTGGGAAGCCCTTCTTGATGCGGAGGAAGTTCGGAGATCCGCGGTATGCCCCTCTAGATCGGTTGTGGAGTTTGGCAGACGCATATCTGGATTTGACAGCGAGTGCTGTCAATGCGGCCGAATACTTCCGAGATCAAACAGATCGTGAAGTGGACAAGCTATTCTGGTCGCAGTTTAATGTTCCAGAGCATCCTCTTCCACTAACTGATCAACTTGCCGAATGGGCCGAACTTAGTAGATTGTCCGGACTCGCCATGAGGTCCGTCGTAGATCATCTGTGGCCGGAAAAGCTGAAGCCGAACAACTATTTCAGCTTAGTGCAGCAGTTCCTTGGTGCGGTGCCGCGCATCAATTTGATGAAGAGGTCGGCGTGCATAGAAGGCTCGCGGATGGCCCTTGCCCATATCAAAGCATACTGGGCGGAGATGGATGCTACCACTGTTATGGCGCAGGGTTCGGCCATAGGCCGAGTGGCTGCCGAGCACTATTTTGAAGAAGTTCTTGAGGGTGCTCGTTTGATAGAGGCCCAGTGCTCGAAGAATATTATGTTTGAGTGACATGTATTCCCATTGTAAAAACAATGTTTATCAAATTTATTAAGGCTGTCATTATACTTTTTCCTGAAAGTAATATGATGCCTCCTGTGCGGCCGTTTATGTATATATGTATATAACCTGAAAGATTGCAGTCGTCAGCTTCAGCCCCCACGCATATAATGCGGGGGTGTTCGCAGAAGACGCGTTGTGACGCCCGGGTATTTAAGCTACAGTGAACCTCTGCTAATGATGCCACGTCACCTCGTTTACTGTTGGTAAACTCGTGTTAGTTCAAAACGATTCAAATTCAAATTTAAAATATAGGCAAACAACAAAAGTTTTCAAATAATAAAACTAAAATGTTCTGGTAGTGCCAAATAATGCGTAGGTAATTATGGTGGAGAAACCACACTTGTATAAAATATGTAAATACTCAAAATGAATATAATAGTAGCAAAACAATTAGTTAAATGATTATAAAATAATAAACAATTACAAATGGTTTTATATTATGTGCCACGTTAATTGCGGTAGTGGCATAAGTATTAAAAATATTTTAGGTGCAACTTGGGTTTTTCATAAACACCGAAATTTAATAAAACAGAAAAGAAGAAAAGAAATAAAATAGAAAAACAAACTAACAAAAAAGAAAAAGAAAAAGAAACCCCCCAAACCCCCGGGCCAACCTACCCAGCTAGCCAACCGGCCGGCCCAGTCGGCCAGCCCACCCCGGCCGGCCCACCTCTCCCCGCATAACCCCCCACCCCCCGACCGAACCCTAGCCTCGTCACCCCACTCACCCGCACGATCCCCATCTCTCCTCTCGCCC
>NC_041392.1:664159261-664159818 GCF_002162155.2 Triticum dicoccoides | reverse complement strand
TTCCTGGACCGGAAGGGCCCCCCCCTTCATTGCCGCCGCGCCAACCCCGCCGTCGCCGCCTGCCCTCGCTCAAGGGCCCGGCCCCGTGCCCCTGACGCCATTCTGGCGCAGCCCCGCCACCTCATCACCGTCGCTGGACCTCGCCGTACGCCACCATCACCACACGAAGGCCTCGCCGTCGCCGGACCTCCCCAGCGGGCCTCCTCATCTCCTCCCCGTCGGACTGCCTCCCCGCCACCGTTGCCGAACCGTCCCCGTCCTCCTCCCCGCCGGACCACATCGAGCCTCGCCGCCACCTCTGCTCGCCAACGCCGGTGAGGGCCGCACCCTCCTCGTCTCCTCTCTACCCCGTGTGCCACGACCTCATCCCTCGCTCGACGTTGCCACCTGACCCACGCGCCGGATGCACCCAGTGCATGCGCCCGCGCCCGCCGGCGGTGCTCTGTCCGCTGCTGTTGCGGCCCGCGCGCTGCCTGCGTCCCACCTCGGCGCCTCGCCCCGCGGCCATCTCCGCCTTCCCCTCGCCGCGCCGGGGGTGCGCCTTCGCCACCGCACAC
>NC_041392.1:664151791-664159156 GCF_002162155.2 Triticum dicoccoides | reverse complement strand
ATACCCTCGACGACCCTGCTGGACGAGCGCCCGTGCCCCCGCCCGATAACCCGCCGCCCGCACCCAGCGCCCACGCCCGCCCGTTAGCGCCCGAACCCGCTAGGCCCCTGGGGCCAATGACATGGGGGTCCCACCCCAGAACGTTAAAAAACAATAAAAATAAAAATGCTAATTAATTAATTAATTAACTAAGTTAATTAACTTAATTAATCATGTTTAATTAACCTAATTAATCTGTTAATTAAACTAACTAGGTTAATTAGTTAACAGTCAATGACTAACAGACCCCACATGTCAGGTTGACCAACTCTGTTGACTGCTGATGTCAGCATGACATCATGCTGATGTCATTAATCTGTTTTCCGAATTAATTAAATAATTAATTAAATTCCCGAAATTAATAAAATCTTTAAAAAAATCATATCTTTTAATCCGTAACTCGGATTAAAATATTTTCAACATGAAAGTTGCTCAGAACGACGAGACGAACCCGGATACGTAGCCCGTTCGTCCATCACACACCCCTAACATATCAAACCCGCAACTTTCCCCCTCTGGTTCATCTGTCAGAAAACACGAAACACCGGGAATACTTTCCCGGATGTTTCCCCCCTTAACCGGTACCACCTCATACCACATTAGGGCACGCCTAGCACCGCTCATTGTCATGTCACGCATCGTCGTGTTTATATTTGCATTGTATTCATTGTTTCTTCCCCCTCTTATCTCCGGTAGACTACGAGACCGACACTGCTGCTGCCCAGTTCGACTACGGAGTTGACGACCCCTCCTTCTTGCCAGAGCAACCAGGCAAGCCCCCCCTTGATCACCAGATATCGCCTACTCTTCTCTATACTTCTTGCATTAGAGTAGTGTAGCATGTTACTGCTTTCCGTTAATCCTATTCTGATGCATAGCCTGACATTGTTGCTACATCTGTTGATACCTTACCTGCAATCCTAAATACTTAGTATAGGATGCTAGTTTATCATCATTGGCCCTACGTTCTTGTCAGTCTGCCTTGCTATACTATTGGGCCGTGATCACTCGGGAGGTGATCACGGGTATATACTACATACATACATACTATACAGATGGTGACTAAAGTCGGGTCAGCTCGAAGAGTACCCGCGAGTGATTCACGGATTGGGGGCTGAAAGGACCTTTGTCCCGACGGCCCTTTGTGTGGATCTTTGTGGCGGAGCGACAGGGCAGGTTGAGACCGCCTAGGAGAGAGGTGGGCCTGGCCCTGTTCGGCGTTCGCGAACACTTAACACGCTTAACGAGATCTTGGTATTTGATCTGAGTTGGCTACGAGCCTATACGCACTAACCAACTACGTGGGAAAGATATGGGCACTCGGCGTCGTGGTATCAGCCGAAGCACTTCAGACGTCAGCGACGGAGCGGCGCGCGCCGAATTGGACTGGAACGCCACTAGGCTAGGTCTGCTTTCGGCCGCCCTCGCAACATGCAGGTGTGCTATGGGCGATGGGCCCAGACCCCTGTGCGCTTAGGTTTAGACCGGCGTGCTGGCCTCTCTGTTTTGCCTAGGTGGGGCTGCGACGTGTTGATCTTCCGAGGCCGGGCATGACCCAGGAAAGTGTGTCCGGCCAAATGGGATCAAGTGTGTTGGGTAAGTTGGTGCACCCCTGCAGGGAAGTTAATCTATTCGAATAGCCGTGATCTTCGGTAACAGGACGACTTGGAGTTGTACCTTGACCTTATGACAACTAGAACCGGATACTTAATAAAACACACCCTTCCAAGTTCCACAGACAACCCGGTGATAGCTTTTCCACAGGGCGACAAGAGGAGGATCGCCGGGTAGGATTATGCTATGCGATGCTACTTGGAGATGCTACTTGGAGATGCTACCTGGAGATGCTACTTGGAGATGCTACCTGGAGATGCTACTTGGAGATGCTACTTGGAGGACTTCAATCTACTCTCTTCTACATGCTGCAAGACGGAGGCTGCCAGAAGCGTAGTCTTCGATAGGACTAGCTATCCCCCTCTTATTCTGGCATTCTGCAGTTCAGTCCACTGATATGGCCTCCTTACACATATACCCATGCATATGTAGTGTAGTTCCTTGCTTGCGAGTACTTTGGATGAGTACTCACGGTTGCTTTTCTCCCTCTTTTCCCCCTTTCCCTTCTACCTGGTTGTCACAACCAGATGCTAGAGCCCTGGAGCCAGACGCCACCGTCGATGACGACCTGGAGTAGTTTAGGAGGATCCCAGGCAGGAGGCCTGCGCCTCTTTCGATCTGTATCCAGTTTGTGCTAGCCTTCTTAAGGAAAACTTGTTTAACTTATGTCTGTACTCAGATATTGTTGCTTCCGCTGACTCGTCTCTGATCGAGCACTTGTATTCGAGCCCTCGAGGCCCCTGGCTTGTATTATGATGCTTGTATGACTTATTTATGTTTTAGAGTCGTGTTGTGATATCTTCCCGTGAGTCCCTGATCTTGATCGTACGCATTTGCGTGCATGATTAGTGTACGATTAAATCGGGGGCGTCACAAGTTGGTATCAGAGCCGACTGCCTGTTGGAATCCCCCTTTCCAACTCCTTGGCCGAAGTCGAGTCTAGTCGTTGAAAAACTTTTACTAACATGGATGTGTGGCCCATGGGCCCATGTTGCCATTGGGTGGTATTAGGATCTTTTACTCCTCGACCTTTACTCTGGGATTCTGAACTCTCTTCTATCCGGGTTAAACGATTTTTACGAAATTCTAACTTTTAGGTTCTCGAAAATACTTTCTACCGGAGGGGCCCTTTAGTCCGGATGATCACCGACTGCACCAGAAGATTTCGGAGATACTCTTTGATATTCTCTCGAGACTTTGTGCCCATCACTTTTGCTATTCCCGACCACCGATAAATCCTTATGGATAACTACTTACACTTGCCATTCTTACGATCATTCCCCATTGTTCTTGTTATTACAAGATACCCGAAGTTTTCTCTATTGTTCTGAGAATACTTCGTGCCTACTGCCTAGCAGTTCTTTGCCACATGAATACCCCTTCAAATAAATCCCCACACTTGTCAAGTATCCGCTCATCCCCAGTTGTTCATGAGTTTCACAAAAATCTTCAAAATACTATTCGATCTTCCAAAAATCCTCTGGAGCCTTTGGCTCTTGAAATTCTTGCTTGCTCGCATTATGGTTAATCCCATAAGTCTCGTAGTCTTAATGACATTCCTTGTCATTATCATTTTGAGTCTGTTGACTCAATATGTTTGCGAATGCACGCAATCATCATTGATCCTTATAAATTACTTCTTCGGCTAAGCTGCCATTCTTTTAACTGGAATTGGTTCTCGACCAATCCAATTGTCATTGATTGTACCCTAAGGCTATTCAACTTATCCATCCCTACTCAGAGCATTGCTTCTGATCCCTTGATTTGGAAATCATAATTCCTTTGCATTTGACAATTGAGTTAGTCAGTTGTTTCTATAATCTGATCTCCTTGCAATCTTCTTCCTCTAGTTGAGTACCGATGCTCACGTCAGATCCCTTGTGGACCACCAGATCCTTTGTTGGATTTTATCTGACAACGCCCTTCATATTCAGTAACCTTGTGAGCCTTTCCTCTGATACATAATGCCTTTGGTAAAATTGTATCCTCTGCTTTCTTAACCATGCTCTGTCTTCGAGCTTGAGTTAATTACTTCTAAAGATTCTGGTATATGATTCTAAGATGCCCCGATGGGTTGAACCTATGCCTTCCTTAATAGGTGTGAACTCGAAAGTTTTCACGAGTCGTACTCTTCTCGTATTTTGCCAGATAAAATTTCAAAACTACAACTTCATTGAGCGCGAGAAGTGAATGAAAGGTTGTGCATTGGAGAAGTGGGAGTCGACCTTGAACTTTGCGTTCATGCCCATGGACACGATGTACATCTTCTCATCGAAGCTTCTTTTAAAATCAATTATTCCCTTGGTATAAGTTCATCTTATATCTGAGATCTGTCCTTTTTGCAATCGTGGTTCTGACCATGTTCTCCTTTAAATATCATGTCCTGTGCAAGTTTAAGCACTTGTCTTCTATAGAGCAATACCCCAGTTCAACTTCTAGTTTGATCTGTCGTCGAGTATTACCACCTGGTATCTCGAGATTATCTTGGAACTGCATAATTTCTTATGAGTTCTTCATCAAGTACTACATACTCACCGATTACAATTTTTCATGGGCTCGGAGTTATTGAACACTCAAAGACACCGATAACTGAACCGAGTCCGCTCTACGGTTCAACAACTCTTCAGTAAGCTTCTATAAGTACGAGTTTGTACCCGATCACGCCATTCCTAGCCTGTTTGGCTATATCATTGTCGTGATGATTCTAACGGTGCTACCGGGTCCTTATTCTCGGAGCACCAATTTTCGACGATGAACTAACCTTACGTCGATTTTCCTCGTCATACCCTTTCACCTTAAACAACAAGCTTGAGTTCGAGTTTGTGTTGTACCCATGGTTCCAATGACTTTTGGCTTCATCATTCCTTTGACTTGATGTCGTCGCTGATTGATTACTTCTTCATGAAATCCGTCGACAAATGTGTCGTGATCCTCATCAACCTTATGAGTTCTTCTAGGATATCAATTGAATTCATGATGAGAAATACCATCCTTGTCCCTCGATGTTTTGAGTTATCATCGGCAACATTCTTGCCTTCCCCCCCCCCCCAACACAAACTTGTTCACAACTTGTGTTGTACCTTGGTTTCCTTGCTATCCAGCAATTGTTCTTCTTTACCTTGGAGTATTACCATCCTTTATGTCAAGAATGTTCTGATATTTGTTCCACCTCTTGAGAATTCTTGACATAGAAATACTTCTCGCCATCACCATTCTTTCTTGGTCCCTGTGTTAATTCCAACAAGTGAACGGTGTTGTTTGGATTCTTTCCTTCTAGCAACCCTATCTCTTTGAAGTTAATGGTCGAAAGTTCATTCATAGGCTATTGATTATTGCATCACCATTCTGACATTGGTCGTGCAACCCAACCCATATTTCGGGCGCACCTTTCAACCAATGTTTAATTGTGTATGTTTTCCTCGAGCATACTTCCTTATATCATTTGATCTGACAAATGTTATCTCCTTGTTCACTTAATTGTGGACATCCATCTTTTGGGAATCTCGGTGAATTGCCGTTGAGTTCACCAGACACCTCCTTGTCCTCTCCTTGGTTTAATGATGAACTATTGTTTCAGAAACCCGCTCCCATAGTTCATTTCTCGAGAATCTTGCAGTGTCATTTCGTCGATTTGTGTTGCACCTTTTCCTCTTGGACCCCCTGAGTCTGAGGTATCATGACACCAATTGGATATGGATCTCAGTCAGATATGATGGTTGGGACAACTTTCCAAGAGTTATGATGTTGGTCCTTTGATGACCCGGTAACATGATGTCATGCCTAGCACCCCCCCCCTGGGTGGAGGACCTATTGTTGTAGTATCCTTTTAGCAAGTTTAGCCAGTCTTCCATGAGGAAATTGTAAGGCTTATTCTACAAGTTATTCCTGATGGATCCTTCGTGTTTCCAAAAGTCTGATCTTCACCTGAAGACCATGTCAATGCTATCTCGAAGCATGTCAATGGTACTCCGATTTGCAACAGGAACATTTGAAGCACGATGCTAGATTATATTTATCATTTATCCTAACACCGTTGTATGGGTAATATCATGAGATTCTTCCCCCCCCCCTTAACAAAATGGTTTTCTACTTTATATCCTGTCGTGGATATCTTGCTCTGCTTGTCCTTGGGAAGGATATACCCTTGAAATATGTGTTTAAACATATTTTCCTTTCCATTGTTTTGTTTAATCTGATGATCATATTTTTCTTCCATTGGTTTGTTTAAACCTTTTCTATGATCTATATGATATAAGCAGTAATAATCCACTGCTTGTGCAAACACCTCGATGTACAACTTTGTCAGTAAGACCCTGTTTCTAGTGTTGATGACATTTCGGTGGCCACCGACGGACGGGAACTTTGCCTATTGGTCCGCCTCGTCCAACGAGCAGGAAAATGGTTCTCTTCGTCCCTCGCCCTTGGTATCGACGTTGTTGCCGACTTAATCGATAGGCTACCCTCTGACATGCCTTGCTTGCATGACCGCGCAAGACGTCTCCGCCCATCCTACTTTTAACCCACATGGTGGGCCCATAACCCACAGTTCCACCAGGATCGAAACCTGACTCTCCTGTACACCCTCATGTTTCCAAAGTTATTCCTCGCGCGTGGACTCATATGAAATTCATGAGCCACCTACCGGTGAGATCATCAATTCTGGTATCAGACGCAATACTTATTCTCGTTGCTCTGAACCCCTTTCACCTTCTAATTAGGCATCAAACGCTTGCCTATCCGTTTGAAACTTCTCATGGTACCTCCTTACTTTGCTCTCGATATTTTCTTAAGTTTGAATTCGAGAGTACTTCCGCCAACTTCCTCGATGTTATCGACCAGATAATCGACCTTGCAGAGGTCTGTTCTTCCGGAAACCTATTCGTAAGTACGATGAAGATCCTGAAGGAAGGACGTCGACTTCATCATGATGACCGGAAGCAAAGGAATGAAGACATCAATGTATTGGACCGGTCTCTTCGAGAAGAACAAGCCACAATGAGAAGATTCATTAAAATTTCGTAACCAAATCCATTCCCCCTTACTCCCGCTCCTAAATCTCGGGACGAGATTTCTTGTAGTGGAGGAGAATTGTGACGCCCGGGTATTTAAGCTACAGTGAACCTCTGCTAATGATGCCACGTCACCTCGTTTACTGTTGGTAAACTCGTGTTAGTTCAAAACGATTCAAATTCAAATTTAAAATATAGGCAAACAACAAAAGTTTTCAAATAATAAAACTAAAATGTTCTGGTAGTGCCAAATAATACGTAGGTAATTATGGTGGAGAAACCACACTTGTATAAAATATGTAAATACTCAAAATGAATATAATAGTAGCAAAACAATTAGTTAAATGATTATAAAATAATAAACAATTACAAATGGTTTTATATTAGGTGCCAAGTTAATTGCGGTAGTGGCATAAGTATTAAAAATATTTTAGGTGCAACTTGGGTTTTTCATAAACACCGAAATTTAATAAAACAGAAAAGAAGAAAAGAAATAAAATAGAAAAACAAACTAACAAAAAAGAAAAAGAAAAAGAAACCCCCCAAACCCCCGGGCCAACCTACCCAGCTAGCCAACCGGCCGGCCCAGTCGGCCAGCCCACCCCGGCCGGCCCACCTCTCCCCGCATAACCCCCCACCCCCCGACCGAACCCTAGCCTCGTCACCCCACTCACCCGCACGATCCCCATCTCTCCTCTCGCCC
>NC_041392.1:664151090-664151610 GCF_002162155.2 Triticum dicoccoides | reverse complement strand
CGCCGCGCCAACCCCCGCCGTCGACACCTGCCCTCGCTCAAGGGCCCGACCCCGTGCCCCTGACGCCATTCCGGCGCAGCCCCGCCACCTCATCACCGTCGCTGGACCTCGCCGTACGCCACCATCACCGCACGAAGGCCTCGCCGTCGCCGGACCTCCCCACCGGGCCTCCTCATCTCCTCCCTGTCGGACTGCCTCCCCGCCACCGTTGCCGAACCGTCCCCGTCCTCCTCCCCGCCGGACCACATCGAGCCTCGCCGCCACCTTTGCTCGCCAACGCCGGTGAGGGCCGCACCCTCCTCGTCTCCTCTCTACCCCGTGTGCCACGACCTCATCCATCGCTCGACGTTGCCACCTGACCCACGCGCCGGATGCACCCAGTACATGCGCCCGCGCCCGCCGGCGGTGCTCTGTCCGCTATGTTGCGGCCCGCACGCTACCTGCGCCCCACCTCGGCGCCTCGCCCCGCGGCCATCTCCGCCTTCCCCTCGCCGCGCCGGGGGTGCGCCTTCGCCACCGC
>NC_041392.1:664007514-664150752 GCF_002162155.2 Triticum dicoccoides | reverse complement strand
GCCGAGGCCATGGCCTCGACGACCCTGCTGGGCGAGCGCCCGTGCCCCCGCCCGATAACCCGTCGCCCGCACCCAGCGCCCACGCCCGCCCGTTAGCGCCCGAACCCGCTAGGCCCCCTGGGGCCAATGACATGGGGGTCCCACCCCAGAACGTTAAAAAAACAATAAAAATAAAAATGCTAATTAATTAAATAATTAACTAAGTTAATTAACTTAATTAATCATGTTTAATTAACCTAATTAATCTGTTAATTAAACTAACTAGGTTAATTAGTTAACAGTCAATGACTAACAGACCCCACATGTCAGGTTGACCAAGTCAACTCTGTTGACTGCTGATGTCAGCATGACATCATGCTGATGTTATTAATCTGTTTTCCGAATTAATTAAATTCCAGAAATTAATAAAATCTTTAAAAAATCATATCTTTTAATCCGTAACTCGGATTAAAATATTTTCAACATGAAAGTTGCTCAGAACGACGAGACGAACCCGGATACGTAGCCCGTTCGTCCACCACACACCCCTAACATATCAAACCCGCAACTTTCCCCCTCCGGTTCATCTGTCAGAAAACACGAAACACCGGGAATACTTTCCCGGATGTTTCCCCCCTTAACCGGTACCACCTCATACCACGTTAGGGCACGCCTAGCACCGCTCATTGTCACGTCACGCATCGTCGTCTTTATGTTTGCATTGTATTCATTGTTTCTTCCCCCTCTTATCTCCGGTAGACTACGAGACCGACGCTGCTGCTGCCCAGTTCGACTACGGAGTTGACGACCCCTCCTTCTTGCCAGAGCAACCAGGCAAGCCCCCCCTTGATCACCAGATATCGCCTACTCTTCTCTACACTGCTTGCATTAGAGTAGTGTAGCATGTTGCTGCTTTCTGTTAATCCTATTCTGATGCATAGCCTGACATTGTTGCTACATCTGTTGATACCTTACCTGCAATCCTAAATACTTAGTATAGGATGCTAGTTTATCATCATTGGCCCTACGTTCTTGTCAGTCTGCCTTGCTATACTATTGGGCCGTGATCACTCGGGAGGTGATCACAGGTATATACTACATACATACATACTATACAGATGGTTACTAAAGTCGGGTCAGCTCGAAGAGTACCCGCGAGTGATTCACGGATTGGGGGCTGAAAGGACCTTTGTCCCGACGGCCCTCTGTGTGGATCTTTGTGGCGGAGCGACAGGGCAGGTTGATACCGCCTAGGAGAGAGGTGGGCTTGGCCCTGTTCGGCGTTCGCGAACACTTAACACGCTTAACGAGATCTTGGTATTTGATCTGAGTTGGCTACAAGCCTATACGCACTAACCAACTACGTGGGAAAGATATGGGCACTCGGCGTCGTGGTATCAGCCGAAGCACTTCAGACGTCAGCGACGGAGCGACGCGCGCCGAATTGGACTGGAACGCCACTAGGCTAGGTCTGCTTTCGGCCGCCCTCGCAACATGCAGGTGTGCTATGGGCGATGGGCCCAGACCCCTGTGCGCTTAGGTTTAGACCGGCGTGCTGGCCTCTCTGTTTTGCCTAGGTGGGGCTGCGACGTGTTGATCTTCCGAGGCCGGGCATGACCCAGGAAAGTGTGTCCGGCCAAATGGGATCAAGCGTGTTGGGTAAGTTGGTGCACCCCTGCAGGGAAGTAAATCTATTCGAATAGCCGTGATCTTCGGTAACAGGACGACTTGGAGTTGTACCTTGACCTTATGACAACTAGAACCGGATACTTAATAAAACACACCCTTCCAAGTTCCACAGACAACCCGGTGATAGCTTTTCCACAGGGCGACGAGAGAAGGATCGCCGGGTAGGATTATGCTATGCGATGCTACTTGGAGATGCTACTTGGAGATGCTACTTGGAGATGCTACCTGGAGATGCTACTTGGAGATGCTACCTGGAGATGCTACTTGGAGATGCTACTTGGAGGACTTCAATCTACTCTCTTCTACATGCTGCAAGACGGAGGCTGCCAGAAGCGTAGTCTTCGATAGGACTAGCTATCCCCCTCTTATTCTGGCATTCTGCAGTTCAGTCCACTGATATGGCCTCCTTACACATATACCCATGCATATGTAGTGTAGTTCCTTGCTTGCGAGTACTTTGGATGAGTACTCACGGTTGCTTTTCTCCCTCTTTTCCCCCTTTCCCTTCTACCTGGTTGTCGCAACCAGATGCTGGAGCCCTGGAGCCAGACGCAACCGTCGACGATGACCTGGACTAGTTTAGGAGGATCCCAGGCAGGAGGCCTACGCCTCTTTCGATCTGTATCCAGTTTGTGCTAGCCTTCTTAAGGCAAACTTGTTTAACTTATGTCTGTACTCAGATATTGTTGCTTCCGCTGACTCGTCTCTGATCGAGCACTTGTATTCGAGCCCTCGAGGCCCCTGGCTTGTATTATGATGCTTGTATGACTTATTTATGTTTTAGAGTTGTGTTGTGATATCTTCCCGTGAGTCCCTGATCTTGATCGTACGCATTTGCGTGCATGATTAGTGTACGATTAAATCGGGGGCGTCACACGCGTGTTCACAATTAATCCAACGTCTTGGTCCTAATAAGGAGGTGATAGCGCAGCGAACGAGGCAACCGGACTAATGCTTTAACACTTTCACTTAGCCATAGGAGTTTGACGATGGGGCTACTATATAGCCCCTGGTGGCTCCGCACTCTCCCGAATTCGGGGTGCGTACATGCCTGGCCGGGGAATGGCCCTTTGTTAAGGCGGAGGAATTCTAACATTCCGATAGGTCATCGAGTGGTTGACCAGTCTCACGCTATATCATGACAGTTGGTTTTCGGCTTTCTCTACTGAGGTGCTCGTCCGGATGAACCAGGGCACAATCGCAGTAGTTCTCCTAGTGCCGCCTTAGCCGATAGAGCGGAACATAAGGCAGCAAAACACAGGAGCCGGGCAAACCCAACATTTGACCAAAGACAGGATTCGAAGCTGATGCATATAAGGCCAAACTCGCGACGTCGAACACTCCCTAAGGTATTCGGTCTTTATTGTGGGCCTGAACAGTGCCCTTTGTAAGAAGCCCCTGGTGTCCAGTTATGTGCATTAATCTGACGTGGCCACATGCCAAGATGTCAGCATCCTTCTCAATTGTACTGAGAATCCGAGGGATGTGTATCAACAAGAGACAGTAAAAAAGGTTGACGCAGGGTCTTAATCCAAAAGAATCCTTGGAACGGGTCCCTGCTGCACGTCTGCGCCTGTGTCTTCGTTGTGCCGTATCCTGGACGGGTGTAGCACGATGGTCATCTGTGTGAATTACATATAGCTGCATCGGACTCGTCTAACCGTGTTCGTGGTCTTGACGACCTATCGAATGCTTTAGTTGGTGAGGCCGTTTTAGTGTGCGGCTGCCAAGGCAGCCGCACTCTCTTCGGCGCACAGGGATCGCTCAATATTTCCATTTACTGTAATGATGCCACATGGACCGGGCATCTTAAGCGTGAGGGAGGCGTAATGCGGTATTTCATTAAAGCGAGCGAAAGCTTCGCGTCCAACTAGTGCTTGATAGCCACTTTGGAACAGAGCAATGTGGAAGGTTAAATTTTCACTACGGAAGTTATCAGGGAAGCTGAATATAACCTCTAGTAGCAGGGAGCCCGTGCAATGAGCCCCTTGGCCTGGTGTTACTCCTTTAAAGGTGTTACTCATTTTGCGGATTGTGTCATGATATATCAGGTTTAGACTGCTGCCACCGTCCATCAGGACTCGTGTGAAGTGGTATCCGTCAATTATTGGATCTAATACCAAGGCAGCCCATCCTGTGGGCCGGATACTTGCCGAGTCATCCTGATGATCGAAGGTGATTGGTTGAGACGACCAGTGGTAGGAATCCGCGATGATAGGTGTCGGATTTCGGGTTCCGGCAGACCCTTGAGGTTCGAACACTGGGGTGCGCACGGAGATTTCGCCTTCTACCTACCTGCACCCCTCCGCCTTGCTAAGATCTAAGCTATGGAAAGAACAACACGAGAGACACAGGGTTTATACTGGTTTGGGCCACCGTTGTGGTGTAATACCCTACTCCAGTGTGTGGCGTGGTGGATTGCCTCTTGGGATGATGATGATGAACAATACAAGGGAGAACAGGCTCGCGAGGGTCTGTTCTTGGCTGGGGCGATGAACTGATGGGAGGAGTTCAGTCACCCTTCTCTCTCTCTCCTTTTTTCTCTCTGCCCCCTTGATCCTGTGGGGGGCTGGTCCTATTTATAGAGGCCCTGGTCCTCTTCCCAAATATCGAGCGGGAAGGGAGCCAACAATGGCGGGCTAATTTGAAGGGGGACAGCTAGTACCAGCTATCCTGACAAAAGTAGTCTTCGCCTACACAAAGCTTTGGTGGTGACGCCGTCTTGGGCTCCACGATGACCTCCGTCTTGCAGTCCTCCCGGTCTTGGTATTGTTGCACCGAAATGGCAACCTTTGCCTAACGCCTCAGTACTCCGTGGCTGCGCTTGCTCCCTTGCACCAAAGAGGAAAGGAGGACACTGCGCGGGCTGGCACCCGCCTGGCGCCCTTGGTCGTCATGGCTTGCGTCACGGGCACCTCGTGAGGTATCCCGCCTTGATCTCTCCGCCTCCTTGCGAGCCAGCTTGATGAGGCCGTGCCTGAGGAAGCTCTGCATCGTCCGCCCCGTGAGGCTTGGCCCCTCGCGAGGGTCTTGGGTCTGTGTTGGTGAAGATGGGCCGTGCTGGGGCCCCCTTTGAGCCACGCCGTAGGCAGGCAAGTCTGGGGACCCCCGTTCCCAGAACGCCGATAGTAGCCCCGGGCCCAAGGCGCACCCGGGCTTGGCCGTGCAGGGAGGCGAAAGGGCAAGAGCGAAGCACCGCGGGCCCTAACAGCCTGCGGTCTTGGGTGCCGTGTGGCGGTTGATTGGACGTGGGCGTCTCCACTTCCCCATGGCGCCTCGGCAACTGCACGGATTGGACAAGTCCCTACATGCAAAGTGGGTCATAATTACCTGCGATCATGGGGGCCATCGGTTGGCCCTCGCCAGCTATAAGTACGGATCGGCGCGCGCACTTCTAGTTCATCCCCCCTTGCTTCTCCTTCTTCTTCATGGCCCCGTTGAGGAGGTTCTCGGCCGCAGAGAAGGGGAAGGCTCGCCAGGTTGAGCCTGCCTCTCCCCCGCCCAAGCGTGACCGAGGGCGCCCTCGCAAACATCCTGTGGCCACCACGGCAGCTCCTCGTGGCCGTGGAGGCGATTTTCAGCACGACGATGGGCGGACTGCTGCGGCCGGGGGGCAGAGGTGCAGAGGTGCTGCCGGAGTTCGTTGTGTGGTCGGCGGAGCCGACTAGCACCCGGCTTCCGCTTCCTCGCTTCCTCCTCGGCGAGCTACCGGGCGGCGCCCCGGGCAGCCTCTGGCTTCAGGCCGATAGCTGCTGCAGCCGGGCCTCATGGGCTTCACTGGAGGTCTCCGCAGCTGGGAGCCTGGCCCTGGCCCGCGGTTGGCAAACATTTGCCCGCGTGCGTGGCCTGAGCCGTCATTGCACCCTCCACTTCATGTTTGACGGCGATGCCACCCTCTATGTGAGGATGTTTGGGGAAGATGGTCACCGCGCAGGGTGCTGCCCCGAGGATGACCACCGCGGCTGGGATACCCAACTCCGGCGATGATGAAGACAGCGCTCGCGTGACTGGCGGCGCTCGGGGTTCCCCAAGCTTCTCCGGTTCTTCTTCAGGTGGTGACTCTTCCAGCGGTGGCCGCGGTCAGCCTCCATGCCGTCGCGCCCCGGTTAAGCGCGAGAGGAAGTCTACCTAAGCCTCGGAGGCAGCTCGAGTCTTCCCTGCAGGCCGATGTGAGGCGAGCTGCGCCTGATCTGTTCTTTCTTTTCCTTTTTCCTGCGTAAAAAAGACAGTAGTGTGGACCCCCGCGGGGCATGTTTGGGTTATTGCTGTTAATCATCATTTTGCTTCCGTTATCGTGCCTTACGGCTATGTGCCCGCATGTGGATAGTTCCCGGCCCCAGCCGTGGGGGGGCGACCGACCCAAGCCCTGTGTTCGTGTCGCGATGCCCATGGGGCACGGACTGGAGGGGTGCTCCTGTAATGGACCCAGGTCGCGAACCCTTTGAACGACTAGGACAGGAACACTCGCGAGGGCGCTCGGCTGTCCCCCGCCCCTCGCGAGGCCTTGCATAAGAGAAATCGAGGTAGGAGAGTGAAAAGTCGAAGAACCACAAGCCAAAGACGGCAACAACTTCAATAAAACTTCGAATGAGAAGGAACAAGTCAACTGCGGAAAGCAAATGAAAAGTCGCGTCCGGCACCTAATCTAGTCTTCGACGTCTTCTCACCAGCGCGGAGCTAAGTGCTGCCACTGGGCGTGGGAGGGAGCCCCAGGGCCTGAGGCCGGCGCTCCTGAGACTCCGGGGCGTGTACAGGCCCAACTCATTATTACGTGAGAGTGTCACGGGCGGCGAGCTTCACAGGCGTTAGCCTTCTTCACAGGCTCCGGGCCTTTTCCAAAATGCGACAGCTTCATAGGCATTCGCCTTCTTCACAGCCTCTGGGCCTTTTCCAAAACGCGATAGCTTCACAGGCATTCGCCTTCTTCACAGGCTCTGGGCCTTTTCCAAAACGCGACAGCTTCACAGGCATTCGCCTTCTTCACAGGCTCTGGGCCTTTTCCAAAACGCGACAGCTTCACAGGCATTCACCTTCTTCACAGGCTCTCGGCCTTTTCCAAAACATGACAGCTTCACAGGCATCCGCCTTCTTCACAGGCTCTGGGCCTTTTTAGGGGTAGAACCTCCGGAGGTGCTGGATGTTCCATGCGTTCTGGACCGGCACCCCCTCCTGAGTCTCCAAGCGCGCGGAGCCGGGCCTGGAAACATGAACAACTTTGAACGGGCCCTCCCACATGGGAGAGAGCTTGTGCAGCCCCTCCCTGGAGAGAACCCGCCTGAGCACGAGGTCTCCTACCTCAAGAGTTCTGGGGCGGATGTTGCGGCAGTGATATCGCCGCAGTGCTTGTTGGTACCTCGCCGCTCGCAGCGCGGCTTCTCGTCGACGTTCCTCCCCCACCACGAGGTCCATCCCCCGCATGGCGTCCTGCTGCGCCTCGTCGAACGCCAGGACCCGCACGGAGTGAAATCTGACCTTGTGAGGGAGGACCGCTTCGGCTCCGTAGACCAGGAAGAACAGGGTCTCTCCAGTCGGCTTGGTCGCGGTTGTGCGGATGGACCACAATATGGACTGAAGCTCATCGTACCGACCTCTGCCGCAGGCCTCCAGCTTCTTCTTGAACGTCCTGGTCTTGAGGCCCCTCAAGACCTCTGCGTTGGCTCGCTCGGCCTGGCCGTTGCTTCGGGGCTGCGCCACCGAAGCGTAGCATATCTACGTTCCAAGGTTAGCACAGTATGTTTTGAAGAGGTTACTGGTGAACTGCGAACCGTTGTCCGTGATGATGCGGTTTGGCACCCCGAACCGGCTCACGATGCCCTTGATGAACTTGACCGCGGAACCCGCGGGAATGGTGCGGACAGCCTCTACTTCAGCCCACTTGGTGAACTTGTCCACGATGACGTAGAGGTAGCGGTAGCCCCCTGGCGCCCGAGGAAAAGGGCCCAAGATGTCCAGCCCCCAGACTGCGAATGGCCACGAAAGGGGTATAGTCTGCAGGCCTCCTACTGGCTGATGGATCTGCTTGGTGTGGAACTGGCAGGCCTCACAAGCTTTCATTAGTTCGACGGTGTCATTGAGCGCGGTGGGCCAATAAAACCCACTGCGGAACGCCTTGCCGACGAGGGTCCATGATGATGAATGATGTCCACAGTCTTCGCCGTGTATATCTTCCAGCAGTTCCTTCCCTTGCTCCCTGGGGATGCAGCGCACGGATACATCGTTTGGTCGCTTCCGGTAGAGCTCTCCATCCTTGATGCAGTATGCCGTGGCCTAGCGTGCCACTCGCTCCGCTTGCTCCTCCTTCTCCGGCAGGGTCCCTTGTGTTAAGTAACTCTGGAGCTCCGTGATCCAGCATCCCTCCTGAGGCTCCATCGTCAGGAGTAGGCGTGCTCCTGAGGCCGGGCCACAGGCTGGAGCTCCTGAGGCAGGTGGCTGGGGGAGCTTCTCCCGAGGCCGAGCCGTGTTTGACAATGACGGCAGGCCTGAGGGCTTGAAGAGCCGCTCCTCGAAAACGCCAGGCTCCTGAGGTAACCGCCTGGACGCCCGTTTGGCGATGTCGTCGGCCTCCTGATTGGTGCCACGGGGCACATGCTGCAACTCCAACCCCCAGAACTTCTTCTCCATCCTGCGGACCTCCGCAAGGTAGGCTTCCATGTGCTCATCTTCCGGCTCGTACACCTTGTTGGAGAAATTGACAAGGAGCTGCGAATCGCCATTGATGGTGAGGCATTTCACCCCCAGGGCAGCTGCGGCCTTCAAGCCCGCTATTAAACCTTCATACTCCGCTATGTTGTTGGAGACCTTTTCACCTTGCTGGAAACAGAGCTGCACAGCGTAGTAGAGCTTGTCCTAAGTGGGCGATATAAGCACCGCCCCAACCCCAGCGCCATGCCTGGAGAACGCCCCATCGAAGTACATGACCCAGCCTTCTGGCGCCTAGCTTCCCGGGGAGAGGGATCGATCCTCGTTGGCCTTGAGGCCTGGTGCCTCCATCCATTCTGCCACAAAATCCGCCAACGCTGCTCCCTTGATGACTCTGGTCGTGCTGAATTCGAGCTGAAATGCTTGCAGTTCTATGTTCCACTCAGCGACCCTTTGTCGATGTACTAGAGTAGGGGTACCCTAGTATCCCGAACTTGTGCACGGGCAGTCGCAGCATCCCGCGGCAAGGCTTGCCGGGTAACCGCCAAGATCCTCCGTGGTTCCTTTGGAACCATTCAAGAACAAAGTATCCAAGCCAAGGAGACAAGACCCCGGCAAGAGGAGCTTGCTGGGAAGGCCAACCAAGGCATGACAAAGTATCCAAGCCAAGGAGACAAGACCCCGGCAAGAGGAGCTTGCCGGGAAGGCCAACCAAGGCATCTCAAGGAACTTGCCGCGATGCGCCACGCGTCCCGGCAAGGCCCGGTGAGCGCCAAGCTCCCGGACGTGACAAGACAACGACCGCGACAAGGCGCTTGCCACGGCAAGCCACCACTCCGTGCCCGCGCTCCAGCACTTCCACCAACGTGTCGCTCTGGGACCCTTCCAGGCGTACGTGGCGGGAGGCTGTGCAGCCAGTGGCGCGCGGTGGCAAGTGGCGCTGACAAGATTGCCACCATGGCGAGCGGTGGCGTCCCTGACGGTCCCTTCTGCACTATTTAGGCGACGCAGACGGGCATTTAATGCCCTTGTCCCCTACCGTCAGGGTTAGGTATGATAGACTGTAGCAGGTAGTTGTACCAACCGCAACACCTTTCCATTTTTACCCTTGTCTACGTTGCCACATGTCGGTGACCCCTTGAGCATATAAAAGGAGGCCCGTGCGCAACGTAGAGGGGAGAAGGAGAACACTCATGCTCGGTCTGGTTAGCTGCTGGGGTGTACTGTAGCACACCGCGCTCCTGAGCAAGAACTCAATACAAACCACAAAGCAGGAGTAGGGTTTTACGCATCCGTGCGGCCCGAACCTGGGTAAACTGCTCGTGTGCTTCACCTCGATCCACTCTTCGTGCGACCCTCGCCCCCGCCGAACCGAAAGGGACTCGGTCCGCCGGTCCCATAGGTGCTCGTGGATTAGTCCCCCGACATCTTTGGCGCGCCAGGTAGGGGCGTCGAGGTTGTGTGAACCAGATCCGGCGTTCACACGAGCTAGATCTTCATTATCTTCATCGACATGCCGCCGAAGAAGAAGGCTTCGGAGGCGGCTGCTCCGTCCGCGCCGAACCCACCACCGCCGGAGCAAACGGCTGATGGGGCAGACGCCGGCAGAAGAACGGGCATCGACGAGGGAGCTCACGGTGCTGCTAGGTCCAAGGACAAGGCTGCGCTGCCCATCGGCGCTGTAGCCAGCTCCCACAACGACCGGGCGCACTCCAAGACCTCGGCGTCCGTACATGCACCGCGCCCATCTCAGGAGGCGCGGGACCGGCAGCGTCATGGTACTCACGGTACCATGCGTTTGCTGGACCAAGATCGAGGTGGTGGATCTCGGAGTGCTCAAGACCAGCATGCACGCCAACATGCTGGCATGAGCGAGGCACGGTCGCCTGGACGGGATACTGCTCCTTCTAACATAGTTAGAAGTCCGAGCATATCCCGCTCCTCGCACCGTTCACCACCGCCACCCGCCACTCCAGCAGAAGCACTGGCGCGAGCTCAACTGCTCCTGGACTACCCTCCAACGGCAGACAAGATCGACGACTGGAGGGCCACCATTGAGAGTCTCATCGGCTTCGCCAACGGTGACACTCAACGGCAGCCGAGCACGTCGCAGCCGTGGCAAGTCAGCCAGGCACGAGCCGGTGGCGACAAGACCGGTGGGGGTGCAACCACTGTGCACTCTCCGCCCCGAAGGCCAAGATCGCAGACTCGCCGGATCCACCTCGACAGCGACTCCACCGCGTCATCAGATCCACGAGCTCATCGCGATCAGCGCCAAGTTCTTCACGAAAGACAGCAAGAAGACGCTCGTACTCGCATCGAGCGCCGAAGAGAAGCGCGACGTCAATCGGACCAGCGCGCTGGGCCCTCTGTCGACATGCATGCGCCAGGGGAACCAGGCGACTTGCCGTATGCGGTAGGTTGCCCTGCGTTTACTCGTGAGCTGCGGCAAGTCCAGTGGCCCAGCATGAAGAATTTCAAGCCAGACGTACCAGAGAAGTACAATAGCAAGTCGCATCCGTCGGAGTTCCTCAGCATCTACACCATCGCGGTGCAGGCTGCCGGGGGGCGGGACGACAAGATCCTTGCCAACTACTTCCCGCTGGTGCTCAAGCCCAACGTCAGGTCCTGGCTCATGCACTTGCCGGACGACTCCATATCCTCCTGGGCAGACCTATGCCATCAGTTTGTCGGCGCCTTTACAGGCGGCCACAAACCCCATGGCCAAGAGAGTGACCTTCATCTGCTCGCCCAGAAGGAAGGAGAGCCCCTGCGCAAGTACATTCAGAGATTCGGTCGTGTACCGCACAACATCCCAGATGTCCACCCTGCCGCGGTCATCAGCGCGTTCCATCAGAACGTGCGTAACCGCAGGATGCGGGAGGAGATTGTGATGTGCAAGATCCGAGACGTCAGTGAGCTGTATGCCCTGGCCGATAAGTGTGCACGTGCTGAGGAAGGGAGGAAACTCCCCGGAGGGAATACAGGAGCAGGAGGATCTGACAGCGAGGATGCTGCCCCGGCAAAGAAAAACCGGCGGCAGAACAACAGAAAGAAGAAAGGCAAAGATGTGCTAGTCATTGAGCAGTCCGGCAACGAAGGTGGCGCCAAGAAAGCCAAAGCTGGTAGCTCCGGCAAGGAGATTGCCGCATGCACCAACTGCCAGACTATGGCGGTCGCCGACAAGCAGGACGGCACCGACAAGCGGTACTGCAAGATCCACCGCACCAAGGGTCATGACCTCCAGAGCTGCAAGAAGGTCGAGCAGCTTGTCCAGCAGCAAAAGGCTGAATACGAGCGACGCGACAAGGAGAGGTCCCAAGGAGGCGCTGGAGAATCCGGCAAGAAGCGCGCCGGCCGGGGAGGACGCCGCGGCAAGGCCAAGCAGCGGCAAGGAGATAGACTTCCCCGCGGCCGCGACAAGTATGAAGATGACAACGACGACAAAGACATGGATGATGTTGAGACCAGTGAGCAGGAGTTCCAGAAAGCCACAGAGGTCTTGTGCGTTGACGGCGGTGCTTCTCTGCATACTTCGCACCGCCAACTCAAGCAGTGGGTGCGGGAAGTCAATGCGGCGGAACCACCTGTCGAGTCACGCAAGCCTCTGAAATGGTCCAGCACGCCTATCATCTTTGATATTGAGGACCACCCTGATCGCACAACTGCAGTCGGGTGCTTGCCGATGTTGGTTTCACCAACTATCCGCAACCTCAAGGTCACTAAGATGCTAGTTGACGGCGGGGCTGGCTTGAACCCGATCTCCTCCGCTGTACTCCAGAAACTCCAGATCCCTGACAGCGAGCTTGAAGAGACCGGCACATTCCAAGGAATCAACCCAGGAAGGAGCAAGCCGAAGGGGAAGGTCACGTTGCCAGTAACATTTGGCAGCGAGGTGAACTTCAGGACTGAGAGGGTCACTTTTGACGTTGCCAATTTTCCATTTCCTTACAATGGGATACTCGGCCGTCCAGCACTCGCCAAGTTCATGGCAGCCTCTCACTATGCATACAACATGCTGAAGATGCCAGGCCCGATAAGCGTCATCTCTGTCCCTGCCGACAAGAAGGATGCTCTTATCTGCGCCGACAAGATCTACCGGGAAGCGGCAGCCGCAACAGATCACACATCACCTGCTGTTGAAGCTCCCGGGGGGAAGAAGAAGACCAAGTCCGGCAAGAGTTCTGATGCCCACTCCGGCAAGCGCACCTCTTCGGAGTGCTGCGCTGCCGTCGAGGACGCACCATCGAGCTCCACCGGCAAGTGTAAGAAGACAATGGCAGCTCCACCAGGGACCAAGAAGGTGTCCGCCAAGGAGGACGGCACTGGTGGTACCTTCACCATCAGTGCCACTCTCGACCCTAAATAAGAAAGCGCGCTCATTGCTTTCCTGCGGGCGAACGTCGACGTGTTTGCGTGGCAACCGTCTGACATCCCCGGTGTTCCCAGGAAAGTAATTGAGCACCATCTTGCCGTTTGTCCTCATGCGCGGCCCGTCAAGCAGAAGGTCAGGAAGCAAGCAGTGGAGCGCCAAGAATTCATCGCAGAAGAGATCAAGAAGTTGGAAGCAGCAGGCCTTGTCAGAGGAGTGCTCCATCCTATGTGGTTGGCCAATCCTGTAGTCGTGCGCAAGGCAAACGGGAAATGGAGACTTTGTATCGACTTTATCGATGTTAACAAAGCTTGTCCCAAAGACCCATTTCCTTTGCCACGCATTGACCAGATTGTTGACTCCACGGCCGGATGTGACTTGCTTTCATTTCTTGACGCATACTCAGGATACCATCAGATCTTCATGGCAGAAGAGGATGAGGAGAAGACCGCATTCATCACTCCATGTGGCACGTACTGTTTTATACAGATGCCTTTCGGTTTAAAAAATCCTGGTTCAACGTTTGCAAGAGTAGTCCATGTCGCTCTTGAGCCACAAATACACAGAAATGTGGAAGCCTACATGGATGACATAGTGGTCAAGAGCAAGCACAAGGCAACTCTAATTCAAGATTTAGATGAGACCTTTGCAAATCTGTGCAAGATCAGCCTCAAGCTAAACCCCGAGAAGTGTGTGTTTGGAGTGCCATCCGGCAAGCTTCTCGGGTTCTTCGTGTCTCAGCGGGGAATCGAAGCCAATCCCGACAAGATCAAGGCCATTGAGCAGATTGAAGCACCAAAGCGCGTCAAGGATGTGCAAAGACTTGCCGGTTGCGTGGCTGCTCTCAGCAGGTTTATCTCTAGGTCTGCTGAGCGCGCCCTGCCGTTTTTCAAAATATTGAAAAAGGCAGGTCCAATGAAATGGACTCCAGAAGCGGAGGCTGCGCTGCAAGACTTGAAGAGATACCTGTCCTCCGCTCCAACACTTGTCGCACCTAAGCCACAAGAGAAGTTGCTGCTGTATATAGCGGCAACCAATCAAGTGGTTAGTGCTGCGTTAGTAGCAGAGAGGGAGGCAGATGACGAGCCAGCAACCACGGCAGGCGCATCCAGCGACAAGCAGGGGGCTTCCCCGACAAGCTCTGGTCCCGACAAGGATGGATCTGCGCAGACGCGTGAGGAGAAACAGAAGAGAATGGTACATCGCCCACTTTACTTTGTCAGTTCCCTTCTACAGGGGGCTAGGTCAAGGTACTCTGGCGTGCAGAAATTGCTTTTCGGCCTTCTCATGGCCTGGAGAAAGCTGCGCCATTACTTCCAAGCACATGAGATCACAGTTGTCACTCGTTTTCTGCTGAAGAGGATAGTACAGAATCCAGAAGCGACAGGCAGGATTGTTGAGTGGGCACTGGAACTGTCAAGCTTTGGCCTCAAGTTTGTGAGTACTTCAACTATCCAAAGCAGAGCATTGGCAGAATTCATAGCAGAATGGACGCCAACACCAGATGAAGAAATTCCAGAAACGAGCATCCCCGTCGAGGAAGCAAGCAAAGAGTGGCTGATGTACTTTGATGGTGCCTTTTCGCTGCAAGGCGTCGGCGCTGGCGTGCTGCTTGTCGCACCCACCGGAGAGCACCTCAAGTACGTAGTCCAGATGCACTTTCCCAAGAAGCAAGCAACAAACAATACTGCAGAGTATGAAGGCTTGCTTGCCGGTCTCAGGATCGCGGCAGACCTTGGGATCAAGAAGCTCATTGTCAGGGGAGACTCGCAGCTTGTCGTCCGCCAAGTGAACAAGAGCTATCAGAGTCCGTTGATGGAAGCCTACGTCGACGAAGTGAGAAAGCTAGAAGAGCACTTTGACGGCCTACAGATGGAGCATGTTCCAAGAGCTCAGAACGCCATTGCCGACGGCCTATCAAAGTGCGCCGCACTTAAATTACCTGTGGAACCAGGGATCTTTATGCTCAAGCTGACTCAACCGTCTGTAACGCCATCAACTGGATAGAGCAAGAAGAGGAAGTTGATTTCTGGTGACTATTTTCCGGCAGAGCTTCCCGAAGCCGCCGCCAAGAAGGTCCCCAAGATTAACGCCAAGAGCGCTGAGGAGCAGTCTGCTCCGGCAAGCCCTAGGGTTTGTTCCGTTGAAGCAGAAGCTCCCGACAAGTTTTGCTCCGGCAAGCTTGCCGGGGAACATCAAGCTCCGGCAGAGCCGCAGGTTCTCGCCGTAGAAGCGGATGTTCCCGCAGTAGTAGATTTGCCTTTAGTCCTTGTTGTCGAGCCACAAGCTCCAGCATGGGCACAGCGAATTGTTCGTTTCCTTCAGACAGGAGAACTTCCCGAAGAGCAAGAAGAAGCTGAAAGAGTAGCCCGGCAGTCAAGTATGTACCAGTTTGTCGACAACACACTGTACAGAAGAAGACTCAACGGTGTGAAATTGAAGTGTATTCACCGGGAAGATGGACAAAAGCTGTTGGCAGAGATACATGGAGGCATATGTGGTCACCACATTGGCGCAAGAGCACTTGCCGGCAAAGCATTCCGGCAAGGTTTCTTTTGGCCGATAGCCCTCCAGGATGCAACTGCACAAGTAACCAAGTGTGAAGCGTGCCAGTTCCATTCCAAGCAGATACACCAACCAGCTCAAGCTCTCCAGACGATCCCTTTATCCTGGCCATTTTCGGTTTGGGGGCTCGACATCCTCAGCCCCTTTCCCTAAGCAGTCGGGGGCTTTGAGTACTTGTACGTTGCAATCGACAAGTTAACAAAGTGGCCGGAAGTGGAAGCAGTGAGGAAGGTGACAGCACAGTCAGCAGTCAAGTTCTTCAGGTCGATTTTCTGCCGCTTCGGGGTCCCTAACAGGATAATCACCGACAACGGTACACAATTCACGAGCCGCACCTTCATGCAGTACGCCCAAGATCTTGGCGCCAAGGTCTGCTTCGCTTCTATTGCTCACCCGAGAAGCAACGGTCAAGCGGAGAGGGCAAATGCTGAAGTGTTGCGTGGGCTCAAGACCAGGACTTTTGACAGGCTGCACAAGTGCGGAAGAAACTGGATCGAGGAGCTGCCGGTGGTTCTTTGGTCGATCAGGACGACGCCAAATCGAGCCACTGGCCAGACACCTTTCGCTCTAGTCTATGGAGCAGAGGCAGTTCTCCCCACGGAACTCGTATACGGGTCACCTCGAGTGCTCACTTATGATGAGCTTGAGCAAGAGCAGCTGCGACAAGATGACCCGCTACTCCTTGAGGAAGACCGTCTTCAGGCCGCTGTGTGAGCTGCTCGCTACCAGCAAGCTTTGCGCCGCTACCATAGCCGCAAAGTTAACGCCAGAAGTCTCGAGGAAGGCGACCTTGTTCTTCGGCGTGTTCAGTCCGCCAAGAATTCCAACAAGTTGACGCCGAAGTGGGAAGGCCCTTACCGGGTGAAACGAGTCACTAGGCCTGGCGATGTCCGCCTTGAGACCGAAGATAGCATTCCGGTGAGCAATTCCTGGAACATTGAGCATCTTCGTAAGTTTTACCCGTAAGGCGCGGTTGCCAGAACCTGTTCCGGCAACCACCTTTTGTATAAGTCTTGCCGCTGTTGCATGTAATCCTTTGTACAAAGCCGGGCGCAGACCCCGTGCATAAGTAAAGCTCATATGCTCCGCACCTCTTGTCAATTTCATGCTTTCTATTTTTTGCATATGTGATCAGACACTTTGTGCAGCACCTACTCCCCGGTAAGCAATAACGAGCCATAAGGCTCCAATCTTTATTTTCTTCTCTTTCTTTTTTCTCAAGGAAAGGAAGGTTCCCCCGCCCACAAGTTTGCCGGGGGGGAAAGGAGAAGATAATGGTATGGACCAGGCGTCGTTCAAGAAAGTTTCGCCTTACTGGGAAGCAAACAACAAAAAAGCTAAGTTGCCAAAGATTGAATAATCAGATTTTTTAAAATTTTAAGTTATCTCCCTTGAACGACCGCACTTTGTATGGAAAACCTGTGCGCGGAGGAACCAACTCGTAGCTAGTTGCGCCCTTACATTGTTTCGAGTCGGCTCAACAACTTAAGTGAGCTGCAACTAGTTGCGACAAGGTTTCTTGTCGGTAGCGGCACCGCCAGCAGGCTGCTGACGTCCCGCACTCGGCGCTCGCGGCTAAGGTGCCTGCACCGGCAAGTTCCCTAAAAGCGTAGGGCAAAAACATACAAAGGGAGGAATCAAGTAAAGGGAATAACATTGCAATCATTACCCGGAATAGAGTTATATTACAAGATAGCTTGTCGCGGCTCTAACATATTGTTCTCATAACATGACCAGCAGCGACAAGAAAAGAATAAAACGGGCGGCCTAGTCTACGCGATCGCCCTCAATCCTCTTGATCCCGCTCACCTTGTCCACAATGGGTGCGACAAGGGTCTTGAGCGCCTCCAGATCAGCATCCGGCGGCAGGGTCTTGAGGACGTTGGTGAGGTTGAGGCCCGGGTTGCGGAAGGCCACCTTCACCAACACCTTTTGAAGAGCTCCCGCGCAGATCTTGCGCGACTCGTCGGCCAGCTGCTTTGGGATCTTCTCCCGGAGCCGCTGGAGGGCCGTCGCCACGCCTTTGAAGAACAAGATGAGCTTGGCGCTGGGTTGGAGGTTCTCGTCGGAGGGATACCCGAGATCCTCCATCCCCAGCTGCGCCAGCTCCCTGTCAATGTCTGCGGCAACATTCACGAGACTCTCCGTCCAGTGCTCCACATTCTCCCTCAGCTCCCGGGCGGCGAGCTTGGGGGGGAAGACTGCCCGCTCCTTTCGCAGCGCTGCAAGCCGCTGCGCCCCGGTCGACTTCACAACCTTCCCCTTGTCGGCTCTCGGAGCCATGGCGGAAGTGGTGGAGGAGGTCGACGATGTTGGTGGTGCTGGTGGCGATGGGAGGCGGGGCACTGCTATCTTTCAGCTTTGGAAAGACGAGGGGGCGGCGGAGATTTCCGAGATTGGAGTAGAAACCGGCGAATGGGCGAACTACCCCTGTTTCCCCTGCTTATAAAGAGGGAGGGGGCGGACGTTCCGCCTTTCCGAATAAAGAAACCACCCACGATCTCTCCCACGACGCCACATTCAACGCGTGCCGTTCGGGAAGGGTGCGGTGGATACGGGGAGAGATACGGCGTAACCCAGGCCGCGCATGCCCGTGCCCTGTTTTGGGCCTGGCCCAGGCCCGGGGGCTCCTGTCGGTGTACTAGAGTAGGGGTACCCTAGTATCCCGAACTTGTGCATGGGCAGTCGCAGCATCCCGCGGCAAGGCTTGCCGGGTAACCGCCAAGATCCTCCATGGTTCCTTTGGAACCATTCAAGAACAAAGTATCCAAGCCAAGGAGACAAGACCCCGGCAAGAGGAGCTTGCCGGGAAGGCCAACCAAGGCATGACAAAGTATCCAAGCCAAGGAGACAAGACCCCGGCAAGAGGAGCTTGCCGGGAAGGCCAACCAAGGCATGACAAAGTATCCAAGCCAAGGAGACAAGACCCCGGCAAGAGGAGCTTGCCGGGAAGGCCAACCAAGGCATCTCAAGGAACTTGCCGCGATGCGCCACGCGTCCCAGCAAGGCCCGGTGAGCGACAAGCTCCCGGACGCGACAAGACAACGACCGCGACAAGGCTCTTGCCGTGGCAAGCCACCACTCTGTGCCCGCGCTCCAGCACTTCCACCAACGTGTCGCTCTGGGACCCTTCCAGGCGTACGCGGCGGGAGGCTGTGCAGCCAGTGGCGCGCGGTGGCAAGCGGCGCTGACAAGATTGCCACCGTGGCGAGCGGTGGCGTCCCTGACGGTCCCTTCTGCACTATTTAGGCGACACAGACGGGCATTTAATGACCTTGTCCCCTGCCGTCAGGGTTAGCTATGATACACTGTAGCAGGTAGTTGTACCAACCGCAACACCTTTCCATTTTTACCCTTGTCTACGTTGCCACCTGTCGGTGACCCCTTGAGCATATAAAAGGAGGCCCGTGCGCAACGTAGAGGGGAGAAGGAGAACACTCATGCTCGGTCTGGTTAGCTGTTGGGGTGTACTGTAGCACTCCGCGCTCCCGAGCAAGAACTCAATACAAACCACAAAGCAGGAGTAGGGTTTTACGCATCCGTGCAGCCCGAACCTGGGTAAACTGCTCGTGTGCTTCGTCTCGATCCGCTCTTCGTGCGACCCTCGCCCCCGCCGAACCGAAAGGGACTCGGTCCGCCGGTCCCATAGGTGCTCGTGGATTAGTCCCCCGACACCCTTCCAGCTGAGTTAGGGCTCCTAAGCACTCTCTCCAGGGGGTATGACGAGACGACCTTGATGGGGTGACCCTAAAAATAGTGCCGCAACTTGCGTGAGGCCACCAGTAGCGTGAGGAGGAGTTTCTAAGGCATGGGTTACCGTGCCCTCGCATCCCGCAACACCGTGCTGACGAAGTACACCGGGTGCTTGACGAGGTTGGGTGCATCAGTGCTGGCGGCTCCCTTCGGAGACCATGGCGCCTCTTGAGGTGATGAGGCCTCCTGAGGCTGGCCATCTGGGGGAGGGGCCTCTTCCGCCTCCGGTGCACTCCTCTGCGGCGGCTGATCCTCCTCAGCCGCGGTGGCGGTTTCTATGGGCCTTCCTTGTTCCTGTTTTGCCTTGTCCCGGGCTGCTGCTGCGGTTTTGATTCGACGCTCCTCTCTAACCGCCACCAGGGCTGCGCTGGCGGAGTACGGAGTGGCGGCGAGGTAAAGCACCAGGGGCTCTTGAGGGCACGGAGCCACCACGACCGGTGGGCTGGTCAGGTATCTCTTGAGATCCTGGAATGCCTTGTCGGCCTCTTCAGTCCACTCAAAGGGCCCCTTTTTCTTCATTAGCTGGAAGAAGGGTAGCGCTCGTTCCCCCAACTTGGAGATGAAGCGTCCTAGCGCGGTCACGCGCCCAGTGAGCTTCTGCATTTCTCTGAGGGTCTTTGGCGGGCTCATGTCTTCCACCACCTTGACCTTTTCCGGGTTAGCCTCGATGCCTCGGTGGGACACAAGGAAACCCAAGAGCTTGCCCGAGGGGACTCTGAACACACACTTCTCTGGGTTGAGCCGTAGGTTCACTGCGTTGAGGCTCGCGAAGGTTTCCTCCAGGTCTTGTATCAGGGTCCTAGCCTCCCGAGACTTTACCACAATGTCATCGACATAAGCTTCAGCGTTCTTCCCAAGCTGCGGGCCCAAGGTGATGTGCATCAGCCGCTGAAAGACCGCCCCTGTGTTACGCAGCCCGAATGGCATGCATGTGTAGCAGTACACCCCACAGGGGGTTAGGAAGGCTGTCTTTTCGACGTCTTCTACCGCCATCTTGATCTGGTGATACCCAGAGAAGGCATCCAAGAAGCATAGCAGGTCGCATTCCGCGGTGGAATTGACGATCTGGTCGATGCGTGGGAGCAGGAACGGATCTTGCAGGCATGCTTTGTTGAGGTTGGTGAAGTCGACACACATGTGCTCCTTCCCTCCCTTCTTTGGCACAACGACAGGGTTGGCCAACCAATCCGGGTATCGGACCTCGCGAATGACCCCAGCGGCTACTAATTTGTGGGTCTCTTGGACGATGAAGGCCTGCTTTTCTGTGGACTGCCGCCTGGCCTTCTGCTTCACAGGGCGCACGTTGGGGCACATGTTGAGGTGATGCTCGATTACTCTCCTAGGGATCCCTGCCAACTGGTCAGGCTCCCAAGCGAATACCTTCTTGTTTGTGCGCAGGAACCCGACCAGGGCCTCCTCCTGCTCGGGTTCGAGGTTGGCGCCTATGGTGAAAGTGGCATTGGTGGACCCGTCCTCATCGACGGGTATCTGCTTGGTTTCTGCCTTGTCTTGGGTGAACGACTGTTTCTTCTTGGCGGGTGCAGCCCCCTTTGGCTCGGGGGTCTCCAAGTCGGCGGGCTGTGCCAACGCCGCCGTCTTGAAGGCGACCTTGAGCACCCGCAGCGCCTCTCCGGTGTCCCCGTGCACGGTGAGGACACCGCTGCTCCCGGGCATCTTCATGAGGTTGTACGCCGGGTGCGTCGCGGCCATGAACTGGGCCAGCGCTGGGTAGCCGAGGATGGCGTTGTAGGGGAGGCCGATGGGGGTGATGTCGAAGTCGACCAGCTCCCTGCGGAAGTTGTTGTAGGTGCCGAAGGTTACTGGGAGCCGGATCTATCCCAAGGAGCTGGATGATCCGCCCCCAACGCCTGAGAAGGGCCGGCTGGGTTGCAGCCATTCCAGGGGTATGCAGAGGAGGTTGAAGGCCTCGACAGAGAGCACGCTGAGGCCCGCACCGCCATCGATGAGAGTTCTGGTGACGGCCACCTGGCAGATGGTGGGGGTGCACAGCATGGGGAGCGCACCCGAGCAGGCTGAGTTGGAGGGGTGGTCCTCCGAGCTGAAGGTCAGGTCGGCCTTGGGCGCCGCCTGGTCCGGGAGAGCCCCCTGCCGCGTGGAAGTGGCGCTGACCCGGCGGATGAACGGCTTGATGTGGTGACTTGTAGGCGGCGCCTGCGAGCCGCCCAGGAGGGCCACGACGACCGGGGGTGTTGGTGTAGCGCGATGGGCGGGGAAGAGGCTGCGGGGCTCTTCCCAAGAGGCCACGGAGGCTGCCGGCAGGTGGAGCAGCCATGTGCGCGGAGCGCCGATGAGGGCCATGGGGAGCCAGTTGGCCATGACCCTATCGTCACCTCCAGCTTCGAGGAGGGCCTCCTCGCTCACCAGCGAGAAGGCCAGCGGATCTGTCGCGCCGCCGTAGCGCGGCGGCGTCGTTGGCTTGAACTTGTCCAGCCACCGTACCCGTTGCAGGGCTGGGGCCAGGGCTCGGAGCCCCCTGACCCCCGTGCTGGCGCCGGCGGCCGGAGCGGGCGACGCGCTACTCATCGCGAGGCAGGCCGTGGCGGTGGCGGAAGAGAAAACTCCGGTGCACCCCTACTTGGCGCGCCAAATGTCGGATTTTCGGTTCCGGCAGACCCTTGAGGTTCGAACACTGGGGTGCGCGTGGAGATTTCGCCTCCTACCTACCTGCACCCCTCCGCCTCGCTAAGATCTAGGTTATGGAAAGAATAACACGAGAGACACATGGTTTATACTGGTTCAGGCCACCGTTGTGGTGTAATACCTACTCCAGTGTGTGGCGTGGTGGATTGCCTCTTGGGCTGATGATGATGAACAATACAAGGGAGAACAGCCTCGCGAGGGTCTGTTCTTGGCTGGGGCGATGAACTGCTGGGAGGAGTTCAGTCACCCTTCTCTCTCTCTCCTTTTTTCTCTCTGCCCCCTTGATCCTGTGGGGGGCTGGTCCTATTTATAGAGGCCCTGGTCCTCTTCCCAAATATCGAGCGGGAAGGGAGCCAACAATGGCGGGCTAATTTAAAGGGGGACAGCTAGTACCAGCTATCCTGACAAAAGTAGCCTTCGCCTACACAAAGCTCTGGTGGTGACGCCGTCTTGGGCTCCATGATGACCTCCATCTTGCAGTCCTCCCGGTCTTGGTCTTGTTGCACCGAAATGGCAACCTTTGCCTGAAGCCTCGGTACTCCGCGGCTGCGCTTGCTCCCTTGCACCAAAGAGGAAAGGAGGACACTGCGTGGGCTGGCACCCGCCTGGCGCCCTTGGTCGTCATGGCTTGCGTCACGGGTACCTCATGAGGTATCCCGCCTTGATCTCTCCGCCTCCTCGCGAGCCAGCCTGATGAGGCCGTGCCTGAGGAAGCTCCGCGTCATCCGCCCCGCGAGGCTTGGCCCCTCGCGAGGGTCTTGGGTCTGTGTTGGTGAAGATGGGCCGTGCTGGGCCCCCCTTTGAGCCATGTCGCAGGCCGCAGGCAGGCAAGTCTGGGGACCCCCGTTCCCAGAACGTCGACAATAGGCCCTTGGGCATATTTCTCTGGGAGTGTCGCTTTGTTTCTCCCCTTGATCACATGTAACACGTGTACTGCTTTGACTTCTGGTGGAAATTTCTTTTGTTCCCTAGTGTCTTGCTTGAGAGGCTCATCCTCTTCTTCGCTTGGTGTATCCTCCACCTTGTGTATGGCGTTGAGCTTGCCGGACTGCTTGAAGACCCAACATTCTCTGTGGGTGTGATTTGCAGGTTTATCGGGGGTGCTATGGATCTGACATATTTGGTCTAGAATTTTGTTTAGGCTGGACAGTTCATCTCTGGCGCCTTTAGAGGGCGGCTTTTGCTGACCTGGCCGAGAGCTTTTGAATCCGGCGTTTACCGCCATGCTCTTCGGGCTGTCTTCTTTATTCCAGCGCTTATTATTTTTGCTGTGTCGTGATTTCCCGTTTCCATCTCTAACTTCGGATGTACTTGGGTCGTTGGTGCTGCATCGGGCTAGCCAGCTATCCTCGCCCGCGCAAAAGCGGGTCATGAGGCTTGTTAATGTTGCCATTGTTCTCGGCTTTTCTTGGCTGAGGTGTCTGGCAAGCCATTCGTCTCGGACGCTGTGTTTAAAAGCTGCCAAGGCTTCGGCGTCCGGACAGTCGACTATTTGGTTCTTTTTAGTAAGAAACCTGTTCCAAAGCTTTCGGGCTGACTCTCCGGGCTGTTGAGTTATATGACTTAAATCGTCCGCATCCGGAGGTCAGACATAAGTCCCTTGAAAATTTGCCCGAAAAGCGTCTTCGAGCTCTTCCCAGCTTCCAATGGAGCTTTCAGGGAGGCTTTTTAGCTAGTGTCGAGGTGGCCCTTTGAGCTTGAGGGGTAAGTACTTGATGGCATGGAGATCATCTCCTCGAGCCATATGGATATGGAGGATATAGTCCTCAATCCAGACACAGGGTTTGTTGTTCCGTCGTATGCCTCTATGTTTACGGGTTTGAATCCCTCTAGAAATTCATGGTCTAGCACCTCGTCAGTGAAACATAGGGGGTGTGCGGCACCCCTGTATCTAGGTGTACCGTGATGTTTGGATGTTTGTTGTGTTGCATCATATGCTGGAGCGCGCTTGCGTGGTCCATAGATGGATCTGGTTGCGTCGTCCTTTTGATGCGAGCCCTCGCGTGGATCGCGTATTGGCTTATGTGCGGCGATGTTTGCCGCTCTATGTTGGCCGTGAGGTCGTCTATCCGGCCGGATGGCCGTTTTAATTTTTTGTTGCGGGGGATCTGAGGCCTCCTCATCGAATTCAGGTAGCAACTTCCGCTTCGGGTAGCTCTTGGTGGGGCGATTACCGCCGTACTTCGCTGCTGTGTTGAGTACTTTACTCCATCTGATTTTGAGTGTGTCTTGCGCAGCCTTGAGCCTTTGCTTCTGCTTTTTAAGACTCCTCGTGGTGGCAACAAGCCTTTGACGGGCATTCTGTTGCTCCGGGTGTCCGTCCGGTGTGATGTCGTCCGGACTATTATCTTTGACAGAGTCGGGTTATTCGGTTTGATTCTCTGTGTTGCCATGGTCCGACGATTGTTCACCCTACTCTAAGGTTGGGTCTATATGATCGTTGTTTCTTCCGAGCCGTTATTTGGGGTGGCGCTTACGTTGCCGCTTTGACTGCTTCTCGAGGGGACAACTGATATGTCTCCAACGTATCTATAGTTTTTGATTGCTCCATGCTATATTATCTACTGTTTTGGCCAATATTGGGCTTTATTTTCCACTTTTATATTAGTTTTGGGACTAACCTATTAACCGGAGGCCCAGCCTAGATTTGTTGTTTTATGTCTATTTCAGTGTTTCGAAGAAAAGGAATATCAAATGGAGTCGAAACGGAACAAAATCAACTGGAGAAGTTATTTTTGGAACGAAAGCCACCAGATAGACTTGGACTCCACGTCAGGAGATACGGGAGGTTCTCACGAGGGTGGGGGGAGCTCCTCCGACGTACCTCCTGCACCCATATATACCTATGTAACCTAAAACTTCCAGAACGGAGATTAGATCGGGTGTTCCGCTGCCAGAAGCCTCCGTAGCCACCGAAAACCAATCTAGACTCATTCCGGCACCCTGCCAAAGGGGCAATCCTTCTCTGGTGGCCATCTTCATCATCCCGGCGCTCTCCATGAGGAGGAGGGAGTAGTTCTCCCTCGGGGCTGAGGGTATGTACCAGTAGCTATATGTTTGATCTCTCTCTCTCTCTCTCGTGTTCTTGAGATGATACGATCTTGATGTATCGCGAGCTTTGCTATTATATTTGGATCCTATGATGTTTCTTCCCCCCTCTTCTCTCTTATAATGAATCGAGTTTCCCCTTTGAAGTAATCTTATCGGATTGAGTCTTTAAAGATTTGAGAACACTTGATGTATGTCTTGTCGTGCGTATCTGTGGTGACAATGGGATATCACGTGATTCACTTGATGTATGTTTTGGTGACCAACTTGCGGGTTCCACCCATGAACCTATGCATAGGAGTTGGCACACACTTTCGTCGTGATTCTCCGGTAGAAACTTTGAGGCACTCTTTGAGGTCCTTTGTGTTGGTTGAATAGATGAATTTGAGATTGTGTGATCCATATCGTATAATCATACCCACGGATACTTGAGGTGACATTGGAGTATCTAGGTGACATTAGGGTTTTGGTTGATTTGTGTCTTAAGATGTTTTTCTAGTATGGACTATAGGGCTGTTTGTGACACTTATAGGAATAGCCCAATGGATTGATTGGAAAGAATAACTTTAAGGTGGTTTCGTACCCTACCATAATCTCTTTGTTCGTTCTCCTCTATTAGTGACTTTGGAGTGACTCTTTGTTGCATGTTGAGGGATAGTTATGTGATCCAATTATGTTATTATTGTTGAGGGAACTTACACTAGCGGAAGTATGAACCCTAGGCCTTGTTTACTACCATTGCAATACCGATTACGCTCACTTTTATCATTCGTTCCCTTGCTGTTTTTATAATTGCAGATTACAAATACCTTTATCTACCATCCATATACACTTGTTTCACCATCTCTTCGCCGAACTAGTGCACCTATACAATTTACCATTGTATTGGGTGTGTTGGGAACACAAGAGGCTCTTTATTATTTGGTTGCAGGGTTTCTCGAGAGAGACCATCTTCATCCTATGCCTCCTACGGACTGATAAACCTTAGGTCATCCACTTGAGGGAAATTTGCTACTGTCCTACAAACCTCTGCACTTGGAGGCCCAACAACGTCTACAAGAAGAAGGTTGTGTAGTAGACTGTAGACATCAAGCTCTTTTTTGGCGCCGTTGCCGGGGAGGTGAGTGCTTGAAGGTATATCTTTAGATCTTGCAATCGAGTCTTTTAGTTTCTTGTTTTATCACTAGTTTAGTTTATAAAAGAAAATTACAAAAAATGGAATTGAGTTTGTCTCATACGCTTCACCTTTTTAATATCTTTCATGAGTATGATGGAAAGGATAATTGTGCTCAAGTGCTAGAAGAAGAAACCTATAAAATGTTTGGCACTAAATATTTTAATGATGAGCATGATTGCAATGTTGTTAGTATGAATTCCTTGAATATCCATGATGCTAATAATATGCAAAGCCACAAGCTTGGGGAAGCTATGTTTGATAAAGATGATATTTTTTGTCCCCCAAGTTTTGATGAGCAAATTTATTATGATGAAAGAATGCCTCCTATCTATGATGATTATTTGATGACACATATGCTTTAAAGAATAATGATAACCATGAAACTTGTCATTTGGATCTTAATTTTCAATCACATGATAGTTATTTTGTTGAGTTTGCTCCCACTATTCTGAATGAGAAGAATTTTGCTTATGTGGAGAGTAATAAAATTTCTATGCTTATAGATCATGAAAAGAAGGCTTTAGGTGCTGGTTATATTGTTGAATTCATTCATGATGCTACTGAAAATTATTATGAGGGAGGAATATATGCTTGTAGGAATTGCAATAATTTCAAGTTTCCTCTCTATGTGCTTAAAGTTTTGAAGTTATGCTTGTTTTACCCTCCTATGCTAGTTGATTATTGTTCCCACAAGTTGTTTGCTCACAAAATCCCTATTCATAGGAAGTGGGTTAGACATAAATGTGCTAGTCATATTCTTCATGATGCTCTCTTTATGTTACAATTTCTATCCTTTATGTGAGCATCATTGAAATCATCATGCCTAGCTAGGGGCATTAAACGATAGCGCTTGTTGGGAGGAAACCCAATTTTATTTATTTACTTGTTTTTTGTTCCTGTTTAATAATAAATAATTCAACTAGCCACTGTTTATATGTTGTTTTATGCTTTTAATTAGTGTTTGTGCCAAGTAGAACCTTTGGGGAGACTTGGGGAAAGTCTTTGCGATCATGCTGTAGAAAACAGAAACTTTAGCGCTCACGAGAATTGCTGCCATTTTTATTTGGAGAGTGCTATTTAGTTAATTATTTTTGAAGATGATTAATAGATAAATTCCTCAGGTCCAGAAATTTATTTGAGAATTTTATGAGTTCCAGAAGTATACGTTTGATCCATATTACTAAAGACTGTTCTGTTTTTGACAGATTCTGTTTTTCATGTGTTGTTTACTTATTTTGATGAATCTATGGCTAGTAAAATAGTTTATAAACCATAGAGAAGTTGGGATACAGTAGTTTTAACACAAATATAAATAAATAATGAGTTCATTACAGTACCTTGAGGTGGTGTTTTGTTTTCTTTCGCTAATGGAGCTCACGAGTTTTCTACTTTAAGTTTTGTGTTCTGAAGTTTTCTAGTTTTGGATGAATCCTTTTGATGGATTATGGAACAAGGAGTGGCAAGATACTAAGCTTGGGGATGCCCATGGCACCCACAATATAAATAAAGAATGAGTTCATTACAGTACCTTGAAGTGGTGATTTACTTTCTTATACCAACGGAGCTTACGAGTTTTCTGTTAAGTTTTGTGTTGTGAAGTTTTCAAGTTTTGGGTAAGGATTCGATGGACTATGGAATAAGGAGTGGCAAGAGCCTAAGCTTGGGGATGCCCAAGTCACCCCAAGGTAATATTCAAGGATAGCCAAGAGCCTAAGCTTGGGGATGCCCCGGAAGGCATCCCCTCTTTCGTCTTCGTTCATCGGTAACTTTGCTTGGAGCTATATTTTTATTCGCCACATGATATGTGTTTTGCTTGGAGCGTCAATTTATTTTTTTAGAATTTTCTTGCTGTTATTTAGAACAATGTTTTGCATCTTTTATTTCAATAAAAGTGGCACTGATAGCCTTTACTAAGCCTATTTTAGAAGTCCACATGTTGCTGTTTGAAAACAGAAAGTTTACCTCTGTTGCAATAATTGCCTAGAAAAGTCAGAATGTGATAAAATGTTGAAACCTTTTGCATATTAAGCTCTGATAAATTTACTACAGTTAATTTTTGGAGCTAGGGAAGTATGGATGTTGCAGCATTCTTTACAAACTATCCTGTTTAGGCAGATTGCTGTTATATTTGCATTGTTTGCATATGTTTGCTTATTTAGTGATTCTATTTGAGGATAGGACTATTAAATATGCAGAGGCATTTAGTATGCAATGTTGAATAATAATTTTAGTGTTTTGCTACAGTAGAGTATGATAAGGTTTTGGCAATGGTTTATACTAACTTATCTCATGAGTCCTTGTTGAGTTTTGTGTGGATGAAGCTTTTGAGATTTAAGGAGACCGTGATATGAGAGGAATTAAGGAGACACAAAAGCTCAAGATTGGGGATGACCAAGGCATCCCAATATAATATTTCAAGAAGTCTCAAGCATCTAAGCTTGGGGATGCCCCGGTTGGCATGCCACCTTTCTTCTTCAACAAATATCGGTTAGTATCGGTTGATCCTAAGTTTTTGCTTCTTCACATGATGTTTGCTATTCTTAGATGTCATTTTATTTTGCTTTGCTTGCTGTTTGAATAGAGTACCAAGATCTGAAATTATTAAATGTTAGAGAGTCTTCACATAGTTGCATAATTATTCGACTACTCATTGATGTTCACTTATATCTTTCGGAGTAGTTTGTCATTTGCTCTAGTGCTTCACTTATATCTTTTAGAGCATGGTCGTAGTTTTATTTTGAAGAAATAGATGAACTCTCATGCTTCACTTAGATTATTTTGAGAGTCTTAAATAGCATGGTAATTTTCTTAAAATCCTAATATGCTAGGTATACAAGATTAATAATAAAATTCTCTTATGAGTGTGTTGAATACTAAGAGAAGTTTGATACTTGATGATTGTTTTGAGATATGAGGATGGTAATATTAGAGTCATGCTAGTTGAGTAGTTGTGAATTTGAGAAATACTTGTGTTGAATTTTGTGATTCCTGTAGCATGCACATATGGTGAACCGTTATGTGATGAAGTCGGAGCATGATTTATTTATTGATTGTCTTCCTTATGAGTGGCGGTCGGGGACGAGCGATGGTCTTTTCCTACCAATCTGTCCCCCTAGGAGCATGCGCGTAATACTTTGCTTTGATAACTTCTATATTTTTGCAATAAGTATGTGAGTTCTTTTATGACTAATGTTGAGTCCATGGATTATACGCACTCTCACCCTTCCACCATTGCTAGCCTCTCTAGTACCGCGCAACTTTCGCCGGTACCATATACCTTCCTCAAAACAGCCACCATACCTACCTATTATTGCATTTCCATAGTCATTCCAAGATATATTGCCATGCAACTTTCCACCGTTCTGGTTATTATGACACACTCCATCATTGTCATATTGCTTAGCATGATCATGTAGTTGGCATTGTATTTGTGGCAAAGCCACCGTTCATAATTCTTTCATACTTGTCACTCTTGATTCATTGCATATCCCGGTACACCACTGGAGGCATCCATATAGTCATACTATGTTCTAGTATTGAGTTGTAATCATTGAGTTGTAAATAAATAGAAGTGTGATGATCATCATTCAATAGAGCATTGTCCCAAAAAAAATAGAAATGACAAATAAAAAAAGAAAGGCCAAATAAAAAAAGAAAGGCCAACTAAAAAAAGGCCAAATAAAAAAAATAAAAGGGACAATGCTACTATCCTTTTACCACACTTGTGCTTCAAAGTAGCACCTTGATCTTCATGAAAGAGAGTGTCCTATGTTGTCACTTTCATATACTAGTGGGAATCTTTCATTATAGAACTTGGCTTGTATATTCCAATGATGGGCTTCCTCAAAATGCCCTAGGTCTTCGTGAGCAAGCAAGTTGGATGCACACCCACTAGTTTCTTTTGTTGAGCTTTCATACACTTATAGCTCTAGTGCATCCGTTGCATGGCAATCCCTACTCACTCACATTGATATCTATTGATGGGCATCTCCATAGCCCGTTGATACGCCTAGTCGATGTGAGACTATCTTCTTCCTTTTTGTCCTCTCCACAACCACCATTCTATTCCACCTAGAGTGCTATGTCCATGGCTCACGCTCATGTATTGTGTGAAGATTGAAAAAGTTTGAGAACATTAAAAGTATGAAACAATTGCTTGTCTTGTCATCGGGGTTGTGCATGATTTAAATATTTTGTGTGGTGAACATGGAGCATAGCCAGACTATATGATTTTGTAGGGATAACTTTCTTTGGCCATGTTATTTTGAGAAGACTTGATTGCTTAGTCAGTATGCTTGAAGTATTATTATTTTTATGTCAATATGAACTTTTGTATTGAATCTTTCAGATCTGAATATTCATATCACAAGTAAGAAGAATTACATTGAAATTATGCCAACTAGCATTCCACATCAAAAATTATCTTTTTATCATTTACCTACTCGAGGACGAGCAGGAATTAAGCTTGGGGATGCTGATACGTCTCCAACGTATCTATAATTTTTGATTGCTCCATGCTATATTATCTACTGTTTTGGGCAATATTGGGCTTTATTTTCCACTTTTATATTACTTTTGGGACTAACCTATTAACCGGAGGCCCAGCCCAGATTTGCTGTTTTATGTCTATTTCAGTGTTTCGAAGAAAAAGGAATATCAAACGGAGTCGAAACGGAACAAAATCAACTGGAGAAGTTATTTTTGGAACAAAAGCCATGTCAGGAGATACAGGAGGTGCTCACGAGGGTGGGGGCGCCCCCCCTAGGGCGCGCCCCCTGCCTCGTGGGGCCCCCGTAGCTCCTCCGACGTACCTCCTGCACCCATATATACCTACGTAACCTAAAACTTCTAGAACAGAGATTAGATCGGGAGTTCCGCTGCCAGAAGCCTTCATAGCCACCGAAAACTAATCTAGACCCGTTCCGGCACCCTGCCGGAGGGGGCAATCCTTCTCCGGTGGCCATCTTCATCATCCCGACGCTCTCCATGAGGAGGAGGGAGCAGTTCTCCCTCGTGGCTGAGGGTATGTACCAGTAGCTATGTGTTTGATCTCTCTCTCTCTTGTGTTCTTGAGATGATACGATCTTGATGTATCGCGAGCTTTGCTATTATATTTGGATCCTATGATGTATCTTCCCCCCTCTTCTCTCTTGTAATGAATCGAGTTTCCCCTTTGAAGTAATCTTATCGGATTGAGTCTTTAAAGATTTGAGAACACTTGATGTATGTCTTGTCGTGCGTATTTGTGGTAACAATGGGATATCACGTGATTCACTTGATGTATGTTTTGGTGACCAACTTGCGGGTTCCGACCATGAACCTATGCATAGGGGTTGGCACACGTTTTCGTCGTGATTCTCCGGTAGAAACTTTAGGGCACTCTTTGAGGTCCTTTGTGTTGGTTGAATAGATGAATCTGAGATTGTGTGATGCACATCGTATAATCATACCCACGGATACTTGAGGTGACATTGGAGTATCTAGGTGACAATAGGGTTTTGGTTGATTTTTGTCTTAAGGTGTTATTCTAGTACGAACTCTAGGGCTGTTTGTGACACTTATAGGAATAGCCCAATGGATTGATTGGAAAGAATAAGTTTAAGGTGGTTTCATACCCTACCATAATCTCTTTGTTCGTTCTCCGCTATTAGTGACTTTGGAGTGACTCTTTGTTGCATGTTGAGGGATAGTTATGTGATCGAATTATGTTATTATTGTTGAGGGAACTTACACTAGCGAAAGTATGAACCCTAGGCCTTGTTTACTATCATTGCAATACCGATTACGCTCACTTTTATCATTCGTTACCTTGCTGCTTTTATAATTTCAGATTACAAATACCTTTATCTACCATCCATATACCACTTGTTTCACCATCTCCTCGCCGAACTAGTGCACCTATACAATTTACCATTGTATTGGGTGTGTTGGGGACACAAGAAACTCTTTGTTATTTGGTTGTAGGGTTGCTCGAGAGAGACCATCTTCATTCTACGCCTCCTACGGATTGATAAACCTTAGGTCATCCACTTGAGGGAAATTTGCTACTGTCCTACAAACCTCTACACTTGGAGGCCCAACAACATCTACAAGAAGAAGGTTGTGTAGTAGACATCAACAAGCCTTTGTTGCATCCTTCCGTTCCTCGTCGTTATCTTCTTTTGGTGTGTCCACCATGTATACGTCTTGTGATGAAGTGGGCGTCCAGTGCCCTGTGGGAAGTGGTTCCTGTTCGCCTCATGCATCGTCGTCCATACCGTCGATGTCTTCGGAGTCGAAGTCGAGCATGTCGGTTAAGTCATCGATAGTGGCTACTAAGTGGGTGGTGGGTGGGCGGCGAATTTCTTCGTCATCCACATCCCAATCCTGCCGGACATAGTTCGGCCAGGACTCTCCTGACAAGGAGAGAGACTTTAATGAATTCAGTATGTCGCCGAAGGGCGAGTGCTAAAAGATATCCGTGGAGGTGATCTCCATGATTGGCGCCCAGTCGGATTTGATAGGCACAGGTGCAGGCAGTTCGGAGTCAGTGGCCGGGGAAGGATCCGGCAGTTTGGCAACACGGCTCTCGTGAAGGGTAAGGTCGATATTCGGCTCGATCGCCGCTGAGGGTAAGGCCTCCGTGGCGGGGTCCATCCACGCGTCCATGGACGGCGCAACTGGCTCCGAATTGAGGGTCGGAGCGGCTGCCGGTGCGATCTCCTGAACATTGTCTGATGGTAGAGCTAAATCGTACTCCTCGTGACCGCGCGACGCACAAGGCAGAGGCTCGAATCCGTCGAAGATCAAGTTTCCGTGGATATCGGCTATGTAGTTTAAGCTTCCAAACCTGACCTGGTGGCCAGGGGCGTAACTTTCGATCTGCTCCAGATGGCCAAGCGAGTTGGCCTGCAGTGCGAAGCCGCCGAATACAAAAATCTGTCCGGGGAGAAAAGTCTCACCCTGGGCTGCATCGCTATCGATGATCGTAGGAGCCATCAAGCCTAACGGCAACGACACAGAGGAACTCTCAATGAAAGCACCAATGTCGGTGTCAAAACCGGCGGATCTCGGGTAGGGGGTCCCGAACTGTGCGTCTAAGGCGGATGGTAACAGGAGGCAGGGGACACGATGTTTTACCCAGGTTCGGGCCCTCTTGATGGAGGTAAAACCCTACGTCCTGCTTGATTTATTCTTGATGATATGAGTATTACAAGAGTTGATCTACCACAAGATCGGAGAGGCTAAACCCTAGAAGCTAGCCTATGGTATGATTGTCTGTTATTGTGTCCTACGGACTAAAACCCTCCGGTTTATATAGACACTTGAGGGGGCTAGGGTTACACAAGGTCGGTTACAAAGGAGGAGATATACATATCCGTATTGCCTAGCTTGCCTTCCACGCCAAGTAGAGTCCCAACCGGACACGAGACGAAGTCTTCAATCTTGTATCTTCATAGTCCAATAGTCCGGCCAAAGGATATAGTCCAGCTGTCCGGAGACCCCTAATCCCGGACTCCCTCAGTCACGAAGCCTAGTCAAGTTAGTAAGCTGATCATAGCAGACCAGACACGATCGCCGCTGTCTTTCACATTGGTACCACCTTCAGCAACGGATCAAGCACCGGCAGTTGCTCTTGCACTAACAGCGGTAGCAGAGGTCGAACCTAAGGCTACGTGGCACGGCGAGGCGTGTGGAGTAGTGCTACGGGTTCCTACGAGTGCGGTGGGTGCGTTGGTCACGGTGGTGTGGCTGGTGGGTGGCCCGAGTCACGTCGGCGACGAGCTCGGCGGCGGCGGGTGCAGGTGAACGTGGTGCGGTGCATACGGTGCATGAGAGAGTGAATGGAGAGGGGGAGGATGGAGCTGAGCTCACGGCGATTGCAGCAAGCGTCGAAGCGGGCTCGGGGAAGGCCGGAGCTGAGCGGGGCGACGATGGCGATCTCGGCGGCCGGAGTTGGGGGAGACAGGGTCAGGGGTGACTCCAGAGCGGGCGAGCGCTCGGGGCTCGGCCTTCTCGACGTAGTCGATGATGGCGGAGCGAACAGACATGGTGACGCGGCATGGGGACGACAGCAGACGCGGTTACCACGGTGGCGCGGGTGTGATAGCGTCGGCCATGGTGCGGGGGAGCAAGGGAGAGAAGCTGGGAAGGAAGAGGTGTGTCTGCGAGCTCGGGGGAGAAGTGGGTGACCGAACCAGGGCAGCAGAACGGCGAGGGGAGGAAGCAGGGCGGCGAGCAGCTGCGTGGTGCGCGCTGGTGCCGGCGCCGAGCACCTGCCTGCCAGCCTGGCCAAGCCACGCAGCCCGCTGGAGCAGTGGCTGGGATGGGCCGGCTAGGTGGGCCTGCTAGGTGAGCGCCAGGTAAGCCTCTGCTCTCTGCTTTTGTTTTCTTTTTTATATATTCCTGTTCTGTGATTTGAAATAGTAAAATACTATTCCATTTAGGAAAAACCTGAAAATATTCAGAGGCACATTTGAGAATATTCTCAATAGCCTGAAAATACTTTCAAGATTATTTGGGCATTTTAAAATATTTATAGGATTTAAATTGACCAAATGCAAATAGTAATGATTTAACCCAATGACCTTATGTATCCTGGAAAAATGTGAACCCATTTTGTCAGAGGTTCTAACCCTAAAACAAAAGGGTGGACTTTTTAGAAGGGCATTTCAGGTTCATCGAAAAAGATTTTAGTAAACCCTAGTTGTTTCCAGGGGGTGCTGGGGGTTCTGTCATCCCCATTTCAGTTTTCTGGAAGAGTAGACATGATGCAACACTCTAATGCAAGAACTAGCTAGGGTGTGACAACTCACCCCCACTCAAAAGAATCTCGTCCCGAGATTTAGGATCCATTGGAAAGAAGGTGGGGTACTCATGTCAAAGACGATCCTCCCTTTCCCAAGTGGCTTCTTTCTCAGAATGGTGTGACCATTGAACCTTGAGAAACTTGATGTTATGGCGTCGAGTGGTACGCTCGGCTTGATCAAGGATATGAATGGGATATTCCCGATATGTGAGATTATCTTGGAGATCAAGCGTTTCGTGGTCCACTCCACCAATAGGATCCGCGAAGCAACGCCTGAGTTGAGAAACGTGGAAGACATCGTGAACTCTTGAAAGATGCGGAGGTATTTCCAATTGGTAGGCAACTTCTCCTCGTTTGGCAAGAATGCGAAAGGGTCCAATGTAACGAGGAGCCAATTTTCCTTTGATAGCGAAACGATGGGTTCCCTTTAAAGGAGTAACCCGAAGGTAAGCCTTCTCGCCGACTTCATAAGTCATGAGCTTATGTTTGTGGTCATATTGGCTATTTTGACGAGATTGGGCTGTTTTCAATTTCTCACGAATAACGTGAACCTGCACTTCTGCTTCCTGAATCATATCCGGGCCAAAGAGTTGTCTTTCCCCGGTTTCTGACCAGTTAAGAGGCATTCGACATTTTCGTCCACAGAGAACTTCGAAAGGAGCTTTGCCCAAGCTAGCTTGATAACTATTGTTATAAGCGAACTCTGCAAATGGAGGGCATTTCTCCCAATCCATTCCGAATGAGATGACAGAAGCTCGGAGCATATCCTCCAGAATTTGATTTACTCGCTCTACTTGACCACTTGATTGGGGGTGGAAGGCGGTGCTAAAAGAGAGACGAGTTCCCATAGCATTTTGGAAACTTTCCCAAAATCGTGAGGTGAAGAGACTTCCACGGTCTGAGTTGATTTCCAATGGGACACCATGAAGAGACACTATTTGGGAGATGTATAAGTCAGCTAGCTGGCTAGAGGTTATACTCTCACAAACAGGTAGGAAGTGGGCTACTTTGGAGAGACGGTCGATCACGACGAAGATAGCATTATTCCCTTTCTTGGTCCTGGGAAACCCGGTAAAGAAATCCATACCGATCTTATCCCATTTCCATTCAGGAATAGCAAAAGGTTGAAGGGTGCCAGCAGGCCGTTGAAGCTCTACTTTAACACGATGACAGATGTCGCAACTAGCAATGTATTGAGCAATTTCTCTCTTCATCCTAGTCCACCAAAACCTCTGGCGTAGGTCTTGATACATTTTAGTACTACAGGGATGAATGGTGAGAGGGGATTCATGAGCTTCCTTAAGAATCAACCACCTTAGGTTTCGTGCCTTGGGAACCACTAAGCGGTTTCCAAAGAATACTACACCTTGATCATCAATGGAGAAACAATACGCGACTCCTTTCTTAATGTTTCTCTTAATACGGGAGATTCCCGGATCTACCTTCTGTGCTTTGATGATCTGATCCGTAAGGGTAGGTTTCGCCACCAGGGTGGATAAGAATCCTTGAGGAACAATGTGAAGGTTAAGCTTCCGAAATTCCTCATGGAGAAGTGGTTGACCTTGTTGTAACATCAGCTTGTTACAATAGGATTTACGACTTAGTGCATCAACCATGGCATTGGCTTTTCGCGAGGTGTAAGTTATTCCTAAATCGTAATCTGAGATCAACTCGACCCAATGTCCTTGCCTGAGATTCAAATCCGGTTGGGTGAAGATATATTCCAGACTTTAGTGATCAATGAAGATCTCGCAAAGATTACCGAGAAGGTAATGTCGCCAAGTTTTAACTGCATGGACTACAGCTGCAAGCTCTAGATCATGTGTGGGATAGTTTTCCTCATGTGGGTGTAATTGTTGTGAAGCATAGGCAATTACCTAACGATCTTGCATGAGTATGCAACCTAGTCCTTGTCGTGAGGCATCGCAATAGATAATAAAGTCCTTGGAGAAATCTGGTGGTACCAGTATGGGAGCAGATGTCAGGCGTGTTTTCAGTTCCTGAAAGCTGAACTCGCACTGTGGGGTCCACTCAAACTTTTTATCTTTCTTGAGGAGTTTAGTTAGAGGTTTAGCAGCCCTGGAGAAATTCTCGACGAAGCGGCGACAATAACTCGCTAAGCCAAGGAAGCTCCGAACTTGCTTGACCATTTCAGGTGGAGTCCAATCAAGGACGGCTTGAACTCGCTCGGGATTGATAGCAATACCCTTACCAGAGATTACATGGCCTAGATAGGTCACTTCTGGCAACCAAAATTCACACTTGGAAACTTTGGCATAAAGGCGATGCTCTCGAAGTTTCGTCAATACCAGCCTTAGATGTTCGGCATGTTCTTCCTCATTCTTGGAGTAGATGAGTATATCATCGAGGTATACCACGATGAATTTATCCAAATACTCCATGAAGATCTAGTTCATTAATCGAGAGAAGGTGGCCGGGGCATTGGTTAAACCGAAGGACATGATAGTGTACTCGTATTGGCCATAACGAGTAACACAAGCCGTTTTAGGAATGTACCCGTTATTGATTTTGATTTGATGGTAGCCCAACCTCAAATCCATTTTGTAAAAGACTGTGGATCCAGCGAGCTGATCATACAGATCGTTGATGCTGGGGAGCGGATACTTGTTCTCGATAGTGACCAAGTTGACAGGTCGGTAATCTACAACCATCCGATCTGTTCCATCCTTCTTCTTGACGAAGAGGACGGGCCAAGCCCAAGGAGAAGAACTAGGGCGAATGAAACCCTTTTTCAAGGACTCATCGAGTTGTTTCTTAAGCTCAGCTAGTTCTAAGGGTGCCATCTTATAGGGTCTTCTAGAAATTGGGACGGTTCCTGGAACAAGGTCTATCATGAACTCGACATCCTTGTCAGGTGGAACACCTGGTAGTTCTTCCGGAAAGACATCCGGGAAGTCTCGGACTACTGGATCATCTTCAAGGTCTGGAAGGGGGCTGGCATTTAGGGAGTAAAGCTGGCGCTTGGCCACTCGAGTTAAGACATTGACTGTCTTGCCCGATGGGTGAGTAAGTTGAACGGTTCTAGTAGAGCAATCAATCTTAGCACAATGGGCTGACACCCAGTCCATACCCAAGATGATGTTTATGTCCGAGGACTTGAGAGCTATTAAAGATGCAAGGAAGACAAGTCTATCGACAAGAATTTCATTCCCATGGCTTACTCTAGAAGTTTGCCATCTAGAGCCAGGGGTTTGAATTTCCATGGAAGTGGGCATGTCACAGAATGTCGTGTTATGCAATCGAGCATAGCTCTCAGATATGAATGAATGAGATGCTCCAGTATCGAAAAGAACAGATGCTGGATGGCAGTTAACAAGGAGCGTACCAATGATGATGTAAGGATCATCATGAGCCTCCTGAGCTGAGACATAGTTGACATGGCCACGTGTAGTGGTGGCTGGCTTGGCGTAGAATGTCTTTCCCGCTGGCTTACCACGGCCAACGGACTTTCCAGACTGGTTGGGGTTCTTGTTCTGGGGACACTCTCGACTGTAGTGACCCGACTCTCCACACTTGAAACATGTCACAACATTGGGGCGTGGAGCAGCATTAGCAGCGGGGCCACCATAGGTCTTAGGCGGTGCAAACTGCTGGTTGGGGCGAGGCGCCTCAAAGGATGGCCTCGGAGTGAACCTAGGTGGCAGCACTGCGCTTGGAATCCACACCCGGCGCTTCTGAGATCCAGAGCTGGATGAAGAACCAAAATCACGGGAGTGCTTGCATGAAGCGTCATAGTCAGTCTGGCCTGTCTCAGCACTGATGGCCTTATTGACCAGCTTCTGGAAGGAGGTGCACTCGTGCAGACGAAGATCACGGCGAAGCTCGGGGCTAAGTCCCTTGCGGAACCTTGCCTGCTTCTTAGCATCGGTGGATACCTCTTCAGGAGCATAACGTGCTAAATTTCCAAACTCACGGTTGTATGCATCCACAGTTAGTCTGCCTTGGGTGAAATTGCAGAACTCTTCCCTCTTGCGATCCATGAGACCTTCCGGGATGTGATGCTCACGGAAAGCCTCACTGAATTCAGCCCAAGTAGTGATTTGGCCGACCAGGCGCATAGCCTCAAAGTTTTCCCACCAAAGGCTAGCAGGGTCTTCGAAGTGATAGGCAGCATAGGTAACCTTATCAGCTTCGGCTACATTGGCAGAACGTAGCTTATGGGTGATGCTGTGAAGCCAATCATCCGCGTTGAGGGGCTCGACGGAATGATTAAACTTTGGTGGGTACAACTTGATAAAGTCATTGATTGCCACCAAGTCGTTTCGCTGATGACGTGCAGTGTTCTGCTCAATCCGCTCCAACAAGCGGTTAGTCTCACGCTTGTTTCTTCGGCCAGAGAGGGCAGGTGAGGCAGATTCTCATCCCTAGCTGCACTGGCTTCCCCCTGCTCCGAGGCAGCAGGGTTGCTGCAGGTGTTGACCATCCTAGGAAAAACAAGACAATGGTTTAGACAAAGATGGCACAATCTTAGCAAGGAAGTGCGGAATGTAATGGATAACATGGAATGATGAGATGTTCAATTCACGACATGGTAATATAGAAACTGACATATATATACCATCGGTCATACACACCGTACATAGTTTAGTGCAAGCCCATGCTAGAGTACAACTACGGTGAAAGACGTTACATCTCATCGGAGGCATTACAAGCTCCTATACATTATTTTCTACACCTCCGGAGCGTGATACACACCAAGTTGTATCCCACGGGTCACGCAGGACTGTGGAGAATACAACTATTATAGTGCTAGTGAAACTACTACTAGCTCAGACAGCTCCGTAGTAATCCTCATAAAAGTCACCACCAAAACCTGGAAGAGGAACATGATCATCTGAGAACAGACGGTCCTGTGGAGCTTGCGGTCCATAGGGACTCGGATGTGGCCTTGGTCCACAAACGGTGGCAGACGAGGGCCACGAGGAGGGGTGATGCCTTCTACATCACGCCAGTCCATACAATCTGGCAATCCAGACCGTACGGGGTACAGGTCCCTCATGTCCATGTATCCCGCCTGCACAGCAGGTGCTAACCGAGTCAAAGTGGCCCAGTGATCAGAACAATTGTTGAAGAGCTCCATTCGCAAGGCCCAATTTTCGCGGTCCTTGTCCTCGAGCATCTCGGCAGTGGTGCGGAGTAGTGACTCCTCATGTGTAGAGTCATAGTACAAAGCCTGATAGTACCCCTGTGCTCCAGGGAGTGAGGATAGCATGTAGCAAAAATCGGTGTTCTGGAGCAAGGCAGTTCTAGCTCGAATGATAGTCATCATTGAGTAAGCTGCGTCCTGCACGGACATCTCAATAGTAACCCCAAGTCCATAAGAGCAGTGGAGGGGTTCAGTGGCTCCAGGATAAGAGGGATATATCCTGATAGTACAAAGCTATTTGCTCTGACTGAAGTCTCGGAACTGCTCCTCGACTGTATACTCCGGATACCATCGATAGCCTATCTCAACCATCACCCGAACCAACATGGCTGTGTGACCGGGTACATCAAGGCACCGAGAAAGACGAACCACTTGGTTCTGGGAATGGGTGGCCATCTAAAAGCACAGAATAATGCAAAGATATTAGAATTTTCTAGGAGAAATCGGATAGCATAACGACTGTAAATGCTCAAAAAATATTTGAGACATTCACAACAGTTTGCAAAACCACTCAACAACATCATATCAAGGTTCTGGTTCAACTGACAACATACTAAAAGTAGTAGTAACTATACTGAGGCTTGTAACAACAATCCTATAAGCTACTAAGGATTAGTAACACGTGAACCTGATAGAGAGAAGAAAGCCTAGCCCTTAACCCACGAAGAATGAGAAGAGAATGACTCAGATCAGAGGGCATAAGGTAAAGGAGTAAAAGAGCCTTACGTTCCCTCCCACAATCAATTCCCCTACATATAGCTAAAGCATTTCTAGACTCGACATCGACCAGTTTGGCTCAACGAACCTACAGGCAGTGCAGCTCTGGTGCCAACGCTGTCAGGACCCCGATTCCAAGTCACATCGATCTAGCCGGTAACACCTCATATCACTTTGCGGCCTCACGCACGGTATCCCCACAGGTGTCGCCTTACCATGGCCCGGGACCGTTTGCGCCTTTTGGCTCACATATATGATAGTGTCGCTAGCATCCATATGACAGAGAACCCAGGCCGACATGGCTAGTCGTGAACCCAAAGCGGCACTATCCTATGGGGACATGCATACATGAATCACATCGAGCATGTCGGTCAGCAGCGTGTGAATCCGGGTTGTAGCACTGGGCTAACAGGACTCTAGGAATCCGGGCTGTAGCAGTCTAGGCAGGACTCCAGATGTCACCGCGTGACATTTCCCCAAAGGGACAGACACAGGAACGAAGTGAAACACATGCCGGCCAGTCAAGTGTCCTGAGCAGTAGTGCTGGGCTAGCAGGACTCCGGTGAACCGGGCTGTAGCGGACTACCATGGCTCATGGAAGCACTAGACTACATTTCCCCATAAGAGAGGCTGCCAAGGATAAACAACTAGATTGTCGGATCCCACACATACCAAGCATTTCAATCATACACACAATATGCTCGATATGTGTAAATACAACATGGCATCACAACAAAACTCTACAACTCAAAGTACTTTATTTAAAGGCTCCGGAGAGCCATACATAACATGTTCATACAGGTAGGGGTCACATGACCCGACACTCAAGTCATACAAGCATACAAGCACATGCGGAAGCAAAATAGTCTGAGTATAGACACTAGAAAGAAAGAAGGCTTGACGAAGCCTATCTATCTACATAGGTCCCTCCATGGCCAGAATCACCACCTGGGTGGCAAGTCACTCATCGACGTCGAGGTCTACGTAAAACCCGTTGGAGGGGGCGTTGTTGTCGTCTGAAAACAGTAACTGAAGCATCATGAGTACAAAGGTACCCAGCAAGTCTTACAACAGATCCTACTATACATGCTCATTCTCAAGAATGTGGTGGAGTTATTGCAGCAAGCCAGCTTTGACTCTTGGCTAAGCTATCCTACGAGACACCACTTCTAAAATAGTTTTCGCACATGAGTCCACTAATCACCAACACAATACTCCACCGTGGATCCTCCCTCGTCATCCTACGAGAGGGCCATCCTCGGTACTCACACTTATCTTGAGTCTTTTAGTAGTAACCATTAACTTGTCTATGAACTGTATAGGCAACCAAGTAGTCCTTTACCGCGGATGCGGCTATTCGAATAGATGATGTTAACCCTGCAGGGGTGTACTTCTTCATACATGCTCTCACCACTTACCGCCATTTACACGACATGTACTCGGCAACCTTCAAGCGGAAGCCCAACGAGGGTGTCGGCCACAGCCTACCTAAACACTCAAGTCTCTAGTCTAGGTTTATCGCCTATCCAGGTTCCATCCGCAGGGAGTCCGGCCGAGGTTTCCACATACGGCCCTGAACGATGTGTTCAGGGTCCCGAGATCCCAAACGGGCGCCCGGTATACCCGGCCATGGTGTATCTACCGCATCATAGCCCACCCCTAGGGTCAGCGCTACGCACGGCCGCCAACACATAACCTATAAACACCAGAAACTAGTTGCAACTCCTGGACAGAGTACTAGGGTGGTTAAGAAGCCGAGAGGGTCCATTGGTTTCGGGCCCAATGTATGGCAGTAACTGATTCATGAATCACACATACAGATCTCAGTTCTTAATGACGGCCTCAATGAAACAACCCACCATGTACTCCTACATGGCCTCCCATCGATACCTTTACCAGATCATGTTCAACACATCCCTCACATTACCGACGTGATCATTTCACTCTAGCCCATCACCCAGATGAACCAGACCTGACACAACTCTAAGCATAGGAGGCATATCAAGGTAGGAAACACATACATGGCTCAATCAACTCCTACACATGCTAGTGGGTTTCATCTAGTTACTATGGTAATGACGGGTCATGCAGAGGATAAGGGTTCAACTACCGCAGCACACAACAGTTTGAAATGTTGTTGTCTTAATGCAGTAAATGAGAGCGGGAGCGAGAACATGGGATTGTATCGATATGATCAATGGGGCTGCTTGCCTGATGGAGTAGTAGTAGGGTACTACCCTTCAGTTGGATACTCGGAAATATCCTCGGAGGCAGAACCTACCACGAAAGACACCATAGAACACAATCATCACATGGAAATATGTAACAATATGATGCATGCTATGACATGGCAATATGAGGTGTCCTGCCTAATGCATTGTGAAACAAGCTGGTTTGAGTCTATTTGAATCAAGGATTCAAATGAAAGCTTATGTTCTTAACCCATATAAGTGCATTAGCTTGTTTCACCTAAACAGCAAGGTTAAAGTGTTTTGTCATGCATGAAACCATTACAGATGGAAAGATTGAATTTTTCTGATCAAATTTCATATATAAATCTTTGCATTTGGAGTTACAGATTAAAAGTTTTGAATTTTTGAAGTTTATAATATTTTCTGGAATTTCCTGTATAAGAATAATTCCAGTAATTGAATTATTGCGATAGCATTGCGTCAGGGTGACATCAGTGGTCAACGGGGCCGGTCCAGGTCAAACCTGACCAGTGGGACCCGCGTGTCAGTAGTTAATTAACTAACTAGATTTAGTTAGTGCTAATCTAAGTTAATTAGTAGAGCGGTCCCACTTGTCATAGACTCAGGGGGAGTCAACCTGGGCCCACACGGGGTCAACCAGGGTCATACAAGGTCAAACTCGCCAGCGTTTAGCCGCCGGCGAGGCCAGACGCGGTGGAGCAGCGCGGGTTTCGTGCTCCGGTGACCAAATGGGTGGCGGAGAGCATCTACGCGTAGCTGGGAGCAAGCCGCATCGTTTCGTGGCAGTGGTGGAGCTCGGGGTGGCCGGAAACGTCGCCGGCAACGAGTTGTGCGGCTGCTGGAGCTCGGGTGAGGTCGAACCCGAGGCTATGGGGCACGGCGAGGCGCGTGGAGTAGTGCTACGGGTTCCTGCGAGTGCGGTGGGTGTGTTGGTCACGGTGGTGTGGCGGGTGGGTGGCCGGAGTTACGTCGGCGACGAGCTCGGCGGCGGCGGGTATGGGTGAACATGGTGCGGTGCATACGGTGCAGGAGAGAGTAAACAGAGAGGGGGAGGACGGATCTGAGCTCACGGCGATTGCAGCAAGCGTCGAAGCGGGCTCGGGGAAGGCCGGAGCTGAGCGGGGCGACGATGGCGATCTCGGCGGCCGGAGTTGGGGCAGACGGGATCAGGGACGACTCCAGAGCGGGCGAGCGCTCGGGGCTCGGCCTACTCGATGTACTCGACGACGGCGGAGCGAACGGACACGGTGACGCGGCACAGGACGACAGGGGACTTGGTTATCACGGTGGCGCGGGCGCGGCTGCGTCGGCCATGGTGCGGGGGGAGCGAGGGAGAGGAGTTGGGGAGGAAGAGGCATGTCTGCGAGCTCGGGGGAGAAGTGGGTGACTGACCCAGCGCAGCAGAACGGCGAGGGGAGGAAGCAGGGCGGCGAGCAGCTGCGTGGCGCTCACTGGTGCCGGCGTCGAGCACCTGCCTGCCTCCCTGGCCGAGCCAAGCAGCTCGCTGGAGCGGTGGCTGGGCTGGGCTGGCTAGGTGGGCCTGCTAGGTGAGCGCCAGGTAAGCCTCTGCTCTCTGCTTTTGTTTTCTTTTTTATTTATTCCTGTTCTGTGTTTTGAAATAGTAAAATACTATTCCATTTAGGAAAGACCTGAAAATATTCAGAGGCACATTTGAGAATATTCTCAACAGCCTAAAAATACTTTCAAGATTATTTGGGCATTTTAAAATATTTATAGGATTTAAATTGCCCAAATGCAAATAGTAATGATTTAACCCAATGACCTTATGTGTCTTGGAAAAATCTGAACCCATTTTGTCAGAGGTTCTAACCCCAAAACAAAAAGGGTGGACTTTTTATAAGGGCATTTCATGTTCATTGAATTTTTTTAGTAAACCCTAGTTGTTTCCAGGGGGTGCTGGGGGTTCTGTCATCCCCATTTCAGTTTTCTGGAAGAGTAGACATGATGCAACACTCTAATGCATGAACTAGCTACGGTGTGACAAAACTGTTGGGTACACCTTCTATCACAGATCTGAAGGCAAGACATTCGTTGCTAAGATTGGATCCTTTCTAGAGAAGGAGTTTCTCTCGAAAGAAGTGAGTGGGAGGAAAGTAGAACTTGATGAGGTAATTGTATCTGCTCCCTTATTGGAAAGTAGTTCGTCACAGAAACAAGTTCCTGCGACACCTACACCAATTAGTGAGGAAGCTAATGATGATGATCATGAAACTTCAGATCAAGTTACTAGCGAACCTCGTAGGTCAACCAGAGTAAGGTCTGCACCAGAGTGGTACGGTAATCCTGTTTTGGAAGTCATGTTGCTAGACCATGATGAAACTACAAACTATGAGGAAGCGATGATGAGCCCAGATTCCGCAAAATGGCTTGAGGCCATGAAATCTGAGATGGGATCCATGTATGAGAACAAAGTGTGGACTTTGGTTGACTTGCCCGATGATCGGCAAGCCATCGAGAATAAATGGATCTTCAAGAAGAAGATAGACGCTGATGGTAATGTTACTGTCTACAAAGCTCGACTTGTTGCGAAAGGTTTTTGACAAGTTCAAGGAGTTGACTATGATGAGACCTTCTCACCCGTAGCGATGCTTAAGTCCGTCCGAATCATTTTAGCTATTGCCGCATTTTATGATTATGAAATTTTGCAAATGGATGTAAAGACTGCATTCCTGAATGGACTTCTGGAAGAAGAGTCGTATATGATGCAACCTGAAGGTTTTATCGATCCAAAAGGTGCTAACAAAGTGTGCAAGCTCCAGCGATCCATTTATGGACTGGTGCAAGCCTTTGGGAGTTGGAATAAATGTTTTGATAGTGTGATCAAAGCATATGGTTTTATACAGACTTTTGGAGAAGCCTGTATTTACAAGAAAGTGAGTGGGAGCTCTGTAGCATTTGTAATATTATATGTGGATGAAATATTGTTGATTGGAAATGATATAGAATTTCTGGATAGCATAAAAGGATACTTGAATAAGACTTTTTCAATGAAAGACCTCGGTGAAGCTGCTTACATATTGGCATCAAGATCTATAGAGATGGATCAAGATGCTTAATTGGACTTTCACAAAGCACATACCTTGACAAAGTTTTGAAGAAGTTCAAAATGGATCAGGCAAGGAAAGGGTTCTTTCCTGTATTACAAGGTGTGAAGCTGAATAAGACTCAATGCCCGACCACTGCAGAAGATAGAGAGAAAATGAAAAGTGTTCCCTATGCTTCAGCCATAGGCTCTATCATGTATGCAATGTTGTGTACCAGACCTGATGTGTGCCTTGCTATTAGTTTAGCAGGGAGGTACCAAAGTAATCTTGGAGTGGATCACCGGATAGCGGTCAAGAACATCCTGGAGTATCTGAAAAGGACTAAGGATATGTTTCTCGTTTATGGAGGTGACAAAGAGCTCATCGTAAATGGTTACGTTGATGCAAGCTTTGACACCGATCCGGACAATTCTAAATGACAAACCGGATACGTGTTTATATTGAACGGTGGAGCTATCAGTTGGAGCAGTTCTAAATAGAGCGTCGTGGCGGGATCTACATGTGAAGCGGAGTACATTGCTGCTTCGGAAGCAGCAAATGAAGGAGTCTAGATGAAGGAGTTCATATCTGATCTAGGTGTCATACCTAGTGCATCGGTTCCAATGAAAATCTTTTGTGACAATACTGGTGCACTTGCCTTGGCAAAGGAATCCATATTTCACAAGAGAACCAAGAACATCAAGAGACACTTCAACTCCATCTGGGATCAACTCCAGGTGGGAGACAAAGAGATTTGCAAGATACATACGGATCTAAATGTTGCAGACCCGTTGACTAAGCCTCTTCCACGAGCAAAACATGATCAGCACCAAGGCGCCATGGGTGTTAGAATCGTTATTGTGCAATCTAGATTATTGACTCTAGTGCAAGTAGGATACTGAAGGAAATATGCCCTAGAGGCAATAATAAAGTTACTATTTATTTACTTATATCATGATAAATGTTTATCATTCATGCTAGAATTCTATTAACCGGAAACATAATACATGTGTTAATACATAGACAAACAAAGTGTCACTAGTATGCCTCTACTTGACTAGCTCGTTGATCAAAGATGGTTATATTTCCTAGCCATAGACATGAGTTGTCATTTGATTAACGGGATCACATCATTAGGAGAATGATGTGATTGACTTGACCCATTCCGTTATCTTAGCACTTGATCGTTTAGTATGTTGCTATTGCTTTCTTCATGACTTATACATGTTCCTACGACTATGAGATTATGCAACTCCTGTTTACCGGAGGAACACTTTGTGTGCTACCAAACATCACAATGTAACTGGGTGATTATAAAGGTGCTCTACAGGTGTCACCGATGGTACATGTTGAGTTGGCGTATATCGAGATTAGGATTTGTCACTCCGATTGTTGGAGAGGTATCTCTGGGCCCTCTCGGTAATGCACATCACTATAAGCCTTGCAACCAATGTGACTAATGAGTTAGTTGTGGGATGATGCATTACGGAACGAGTAAAGAGACTTGCCGGTAACGAGATTGAACTATGTATAGAGATATCGACGATCGAATCTCGAGCAAGTAACATACCGATGACAAAGGGAACAACGTATGTTGTTATGTGGTTTGACAGATAAAGATCTTCATAGAATATGTAGGAGCCAATATGAGTATCCAGGTTCCGCTATTGGTTATTGACCGGAGATGTGTCTCGGTCATGTCTACATAGTTCTCGAACCCGTAGGGTCCGAACGCTTAAAGTTTGGTGACGATCGGTATTATGAGTTTTTGTGTTTTGATGTACCTAAGGTAGTTCGGAGTCTAGGATATGATCACAGACATGACAAGGAGTCTCTAAATGGTTGAGCCGTAAAGATCGACATATTGGACGACTATATTCGGACACCAGAAGTGTTTCGAGTGGTTTCGGATAAAAACCGGAGTACCGGGGGGTTACCGGAACCCCTCGGGGAGTTAATTGGGCCTCATGGGCCTTAGTGGGAGAAGAGGAGGGGCGGCCAGGGCAGCCGCATGCCCCCTCCCCCTCTAGTACGAATTGGACAAGGAGGGGGGGCGGGGTGATACGTCTCCAACGTATCTATAATTTTTGATTGCTCCATGCTATATTATCTTCTGTTTTGGACATTATTGGGCTTTATTATCCACTTTTATATTATTTTTGGGACTAACCTATTGACCCAGAGCCCAGTGCCAGTTCCTATTTTTTCGCTTGTTTCAGTGTTTCGAAGAAAAGGAATATCAAACGGAGTCGAAACAGAATGAAACTTCTGGAGAAGTTATTTCTGGAAGGAAAGCAACCCGGGAGACTTGGAGTCCACATCAAGAAAGCAATGAGGAAGCCACGAGGTAGGGGGGCGCGCCCTCCACCGTCGTGGGCCCCTCGTGGCTCCCCTGACGTACCTATTCCTCCTATATATCTCCATATACCCTAAAACAATCGAGGAGCACAATAGATCGGGAGTTCCGCCGCCAGAAGCCTCCGTAGCCACCGAAAGCCAATCTAGACCCGTTTCAGCACCCTGCCGGAGGGGGAATCCCTCTCCGGTGGCCATCTTCATCATCTCAGTGCTCTCCATGACGAGGAGGGAGTAGTTCTCCCTCGGGGCTGAGGGTATGTACCAGTAGCTTTGTGTTTGATCTCTCTCTCTCTCGTGTTCTTGATTTGGCACGATCTTGATGTATCGCGAGCTTTGCTATTATAGTTGGATCTTATGTTTCTTATCCCCCTCTACTCTCTTTTAATGGATTGAGTTTCCCCTTCGAAGTTATCTTATCAGATTGAGTCTTTAAAGATTTGAGAACACTTGATGTATGTCTTGCCGTGCGTATCTGTGGTGACAATGGGATATCACGTGATTCACTTGATGTATGTTTTGGTGATCAACTTGCGGGTTCCTCCCATGAACCTATGCATAGGGGTTGGCACACGTTCTTGTCGTGATTCTCCGGTAGAAACTTTGGGGCACTCTTTGAGGTTCTATGTGTTGGTTGAATAGATGAATCTGAGATTGTGTGATGCATATCATATAATCATACCCATGGATACTAGAGGTGACATTGGAGTATCTAGGTGGCATTAGGGTTCTGGTTGATTTGTGTCTTAAGGTGTTATTCTAGTACGAACTCTAGGGCTGTTTGTGACACTTATAGGAATAGCCCAACGGATTGATTGGAAAGAATAACTTTGAGGTGGTTTCGTACCCTACCATAATCACTTCATTTGTTCTCCTCTATAAGTGACTTTGGAGTGACTCTGTTGCATGTTGAGGGATAGTTATATGATCCAATTATGTTATTATTGTTGAGAGGACTTGCACTAGTGAAAGTATGAACCATAGGCCTTGTTTCAACACATTGCAATACCGTTTACGCTTACTTTTATCATTCGTTACCTTGCTGTCTTTATATTTTCAGATTACAAAAACTATTATCTACCATCCATATACCACTTGTATCACCATCTCTTCACTGAACTAGTGCACCTATACAATTTACCATTGTATTGGGTGTGTTGGGGACACAAGAGACTCTTTGTTATTTGGTTGCAGGGTTTCTTGAGAGAGACCATCTTCATCCTACGCCTCCTACGGATTGATAAACCTTAGGTCATCCACTTGAGGGAAATTTGCTACTGTCCTACAAACCTCTACACTTGGAGGCCCAACAACGTCTACAAGAAGAAGGTTATGTAGTAGACATCAGGGGGGCGGCGCCCCCCTTTTTCCTTCTCCTCCTCTCTCTCTCCCTTCCTTCCCTCTCCTACTCCAACAAGGAAAAGAAGGAGTCCCTCCCTGGCGTGCCCTCCTCCTGGCCGGCCGCCTTGCTACCTCTTGAGCGCTGCATTGGTTTTCCCTTGAAGAGGAAAGGGTGATGTAGTAGAGCAGCGTAAGTATTTCCCTTAGTTTTTGAGAACCAAGGTATCAATCTAGTAGGAGGCCACGCACAAGTCCCTCGCACCTACACAAACAAATAAACTCCTCGCAACCAACCGATAAAGGGGTTGTCAATCCCTTCACGGTCACCTACGAGAGTGAGATCTGATAGATATGATAAGATAATATTTTTGGTATTTTAATGATAAATAGAAATAAAGATGCAAGTAAAATAAATGGCAAAGGAAATAACTAAGTATTGGAAGATTAATATGATGGAAAATAGACCCGGGGGCCATAGGTTTCACTAGAGCCTTCTCTCGAGAGCATAAGTATTATGGTGGGTGAACAAATTACTGTTGAGCAATTGACAAAATTGAGCATAGTTATGAGAATATCTAGGTATGATCATGTATATAGGCATCACGTTCGAGACAAGTAGACCGACTCCTGCCTGCATCTACTACTATTACTCCATACATCGACCGCTATCCAGCATGCATCTAGAGTATTAAGTTCAAGAGAACAGAGTAACGCTTTAAGCAAGATGACATGATGTAGAGGGATAAACTCATGCAATATGATATGAACCCCATATATTTGTTCCATGAATGTCGGACCACACTCACTTTGTCTCTCTATCTATATGTTTCTCGATTGACCTCACTTTCTCACGCCGTATCTTCCACATATTGAAGCTACCTCTCCATCCCTCACAAAGCTGGAGCTATTTACATTGCGAGGGGCACTCCAACCTTGGATTAATTTGTGTAGGCATTTATTCAGGTCGGTTTAGATTATATTTTCGTAGCATTCGGCCCACAACTACTCGAAACACCGTTGCAACCCCCGCAACTCCCCTAGTTGATTTCCCTCTAGCTCGGTCATCGCTCTCTCGCACGTCCTTTCTCGCCTTCAATGTCGCACCATGGTATTATTCCAAAGAACTATGTTGTTCTCTTTAATTATTATAAATAAGCTACAAAACTACACACCGATAGTCCACTTGGAATGGAACAAATTTGGACCCACAAATTAAAGTGCTACAAACTACACACCGAGGGGCCCACATGTCATGAAACAAATTTGGACCCATATACAAATTAGAAAAATAAAAGACGAGGATCGAACATGCGACCAGGGCCTTCAAGTCGCACGTCAATAGGCAACATACGTAGAACAACAATGTTTGTTGTGCCTCGCTTTCTTCACATAATGTTTTTATATTACCACAGCCTATTTAAATTGATAGCATGTAATATTATTTTTAGTACTATTCTCCTTCACTTACTGGTGGGTTCCATGTGTGCTCTCTCTCTCTTATCCCCTTCTGTGTTTAGACGCATGGGCAAACACGAAGAACTCGCGGGTGATGTTGCCGTTGACCATATCTAGACGCATTCATAGGTTACGGCACCAGATTAATTTGCTAGCAGCACTAGTCAGTGTGTACGTGCAATGCATGTTAATTTGGAAGTATATTAAGTGCATGCGGATATTAAGCTGGATATTTTTTGCGTGTTATTATGTGATTAGCACTTTTTTTAGCATGAAATTAACTGCACGCTAAACGTGTTGAGCGCTCGACATTGAAGCAGTCTAGGTCGTTCGATGACAAGGAATACATGTGGCTTGATGACGTTTTATATTTAATTTGATGCGGCTCTAGTAGAACATTCAATCGATCAAACCGTAGATTTCGTTCAGTTTGACTCCAACTTTAAATTATACGACGATCGATCTAAAATAAACAGAAATGATAAACATTCGGATTTTAAGCATGGCAATCCGAACATTTTCATGGCAAATTTAGATTATGCGGCGGCGGGGGCGTCTTGCGGTGGGAAGCAGCTCCTCTGCCGTGCTCTATGTGTCGTCGGGCCACTGACCGACGGCGACGGCGGCGTCTTGCGCCGTTGTTGGCGTACTCCTGAACGTTGGCCCTAGCTTCAAGGAAGGACATAATGTTCTGGACTTCAGTCTCCAGGAGCGAGTCAACTGGCCGGAGGAGGGGACTGGCGTTGGTGCAAGGAAGCGGTCCACGACGGCCATCCATGCGGCTGAGGGGGGCACTGGCACCCACGTGGTTACAGCCGTTGTCAACGGCGCGGCGGAGACATTCGTGTGCACAGGCACCGGCACACGCACACACGTTAGTGCACGCGCAGGCGCATGCGCTGGCACAGGCGTGCGCGTCAGTGCACGCGCAAGCGCATGCGCTAGAAGGTGCACGGGCGCGTGAAAGTCGGCGGGGACCTCGTGGAACTCCGTGGCTTCAAGCTCGGCGACAATGTGCGGATCCCAACCCATCAATGCCACGGGGATGGGCGCTGGCGCAATCAGGGCGACAGGAGCCGAAACGGAAGCGGGGACAGGCACAGCGTCTTCCCACGAGGCCAGTTCAAGCTCGTCCCAAAGCGCCTTATGTTCTTGAGACTCCGGCTGGGTGTCTTCCTCAGGACACTGTAAGACTAAGGGCAGGCCATCGTGATGCGGCATGGCGTACATTTAGGTCAGGCTGGTTGGAGGTAGACGGCATGAGAATCGGAGAGGAAGACAGAAGATTGTAGCGATACCGGGTAGTGCGGGATTGATTTTAAACTGCGGAGCCGGCGACATTAAAAGTGGGAGCAGTTGGGACGAAGGTGGGCGGCGGAGCCTGGTCAAAGGGCTCGCCTCCCGGTGAACCTGCACAGTGGTCTGCTCGTACGCCTCCCTGTCAGCCGGCGCAGCGGTCTGCTCGCACGCCTCCTGTCGACTCACACACTTGCTCGGACGGCACCTGCCGATGAGAAGCGGGACTCGTGGCGGCACGTAAACACCCACGGTTTCAATAGTGAAAGTGTTCACCTTAATGTGACAGGTCTTTGTTCCAAAATACCTTGGCTCTTCGTTTGTGCTACTTGTCATAAGCAGCTTGTCTCAAATTGAAGAAAAAAATTACGAAGTAATATTTGTGCCATATCACGTGACCATGCCTAGTTTGAAGAATTTATGGTCACTTTTGGATTTTCTGAAATTAAAGATCCAGGATTTGAAACAATATGATAACCTGCATCATGCAATAAATTTTCAAGCCATACATCTGTCCTGTTGTATTTCTTAAGAAAGGATTTGGTCAAACATTTTGCTTAGTTAGACTTCAAACAAGTTATATATGCAGAGAAAAAGGATAATCCCTCCGTACCAGTGCATTGCCTGATATATTAACTCAAGTACTAGGCACGAACAAATGAAAAAAACGGGCTCAATTATGTGCTCATCCTGGTGTAGTAGTAGTAGTACTAGGCAATGCAGTTGACGGGTGACCTTGGCGAGCGGCGACCGAGGGAATTGAACCGTGCTCGGCACGGTAGGTAACGTTGTCTAGTTACTTTTTTGAACACAACGTTGTCTACTAACTAAAGCATCCCTCCGTTGTTCATCGGTAGTCATTATGGACCGGGGACATGAGGGGAATTTCCTATGGCTGGAATTCTGGTCACCAGATATTTTGTCTCGAAACGCGGAGGCTCGACTGGTTGGGGTTGCCTAATGTGCGTACCACGCATGCCACTAGAAGGACACGAGCCCAGTTTTTTTTAGGATCAACATGAGCCAAGGTCTGGCTGGTACGCCGTTGGGCCCTACCATTCGAGAATACGAAAGGAACCTTTTAAGTTGCCGAACGAATCTATGTGTATTACAATGCCCGTATTTTCCTTGCAAATACTAATTCAACGTGGTAATTGATTTATGATGATTTGTTGAATTAGAGTGAGTTTGTGATATAGTGATGTCAACGTGGATTTCACATTTCATGGTATCCCTGCTAAGTTTTTCAATGCAAATTCAAATTTAAAAGACGACCAATATGGAGGTGAGAAAACTTTTTATGTATCAAGCATATGACCACACACACACACACACACCCACACACGAACACAACAACAATCCAATAAGTATAGTGCATCTATTTTTCCAAACCATGCATGTATGACACGAATTCAAAAATACTACTTCTGTTCCTAAATATTAGTCTTTTAGAGATTTCAACAAGCGACTACATACGGAGCAATATGAGTGAATCTACACTCTAAAATATGTCTATATACATCCGTATGTGCCAGTCCACTTGAAATCTCTAAAAAGACTAATATTTAGGAACGAAGGGAGTAAAATGTAAGACATGCATGGTCCTTAATTCAATATTTAAAATGAACATGAAACTGAAACATGAATATTAAGTCTAGTACTACAGTACATGCAAATGTTGTGTTTAATTAGGAGGAGCTGTGATTGTCTGGGGTCACCCCCTCGACCTTAGATAAAATTGTGAAGCTCTATTTAGGGTTGTTTAGATTATATTTGTCCCCACCCTCCCAACCACCGATTGGTTGTGCACCCCCACCCCTCCTCCCCGGGAGAATATCATGTGCCCCCATAACTTCTATGCTATATGCCAATACGAGTTGCTTGGAGCTTGTAGATCTGAGATATAGCAGCTCACATGATGTCTTAATATTTTTACACGAAACCATGATGAGTTTGAGAATTGCACACAATTTGTACAAAAACTACTCAGATGCCCTTGGATCCCATATCCAACAACCTCAAAGCTCGTATCACCGTAGCATCTAAGATGAAGGAGGACATCATATTCTCCTGTATGTAAGAATATCATGTGCTACCACACCTTAGATGCTTTGGTGATACAAGCTCTTCGGAGCCATTGGATTTGTGACCCAACGCCTCCTCAATGGTTCGAATGTTTTTTTTGCAGAAAAGCCCCCAAAGACTTCAGCCACTGCTTACAAGCACAAAGACTGCTCAGATGCCATTGGATCTCTGATCAAACAACCTCGAAGCTCGTATCACCATAGCATCCAAGCTGTGAGAGCACCTTGTGTTTTCTCGCACGGGAGAATATGAGGTGCTCCCGCACCGTAGATTCTATGGTGATACGAGTTCACGGAGATCTAATGGCCCACAGTTGGAGGTTTGAATGTTTTTGCAATATAAGGCTGAGAGAGTTTGGGAATTGCGCAGAAAGTACAAGTACTACGCATGTGCCATCTGATCACTAATCATACGACCTAGATGCTCATATCACTGTAGCGGGTAATTAAGCTACGGGGAGCACCTAATATGAGCAACGGGGAGCCATTGGATCCAAGATGCAGCGGCACACACGAGGCTTGAATTTTTATTTGCAAAAAAACCTTTGGAGAGTTTGGAAATTGCACAAAATTACAAAGACTACTCCGAAGCCATTGGATCTCACTTCCAACGGTGTAAAAACTCATATCACCATAGCATCTAAGCTGCAGGGTGGATGTGATATTCTATGCCGCTGTCATTTTTGTTCGTAAACTTGCAAAATACGTGTAAGTTGTGACCTTACTTGTCTAACTGCGCAAAGTGTTTGTTCAAAAAAACCATCCTACACTGAAATATCGGAACAACACACGGGGGTCCCACTTGTCATTGATCAAATTTGGACCTAAAACTAACAAATCTGAAAGACAAGATTCGAACTGGCAACTTGGACTACAAAGCGTAAGTCGACAGCCTGAAACAACAACGGTTCTTGTCTTTGTCCCATAACTTGATTTTATACAGTATTACGTTGAGTAGAGTAGAGGGAGTGCCTCTTCTACACGTGCATGACCATTAACTCACTTACTGGTGGGTCCCTGGTCTGCGATCTCTCTCTTCTCTCCATCATCTAACCTTTGCACGGGCACACACGAAGAGTGGCGCTAGCTTGCCGTGGTGTTATTACAAGTAAAAAAAACTTGTAAAATAGAGGAATCGCCTAGAACAAGAGACGTTGTGGCTGGTCGAGATGGAGCTAACCACACCTATCCTCTGTGCCATGTTAGCATGATGAAGTTGTGTGGCCAGTGGGGTGTTTTCGACTGACTGGCTGGGTCTAGAGGTCGAACCATAGGTACTACGTCTGATATAGTAAATTTTTACATGCACATTTTTCCTCCGTGCCGAGACATGGCACACCCTACCGCGCGGTTTCGGGGTCCTCCTGGGTGGTGCACGCATATATTCTTCCTGACGTGGGACGCCCTACCGCGCGTTTTCATTGAAGCAAGTAAATAAATGAGTCATCAAATCACGAAAGACCACTTTTCCCGCCGAGTACATCAGTGAAGCACGGTGGCTAGCTAGTTGGGCTAGTTCGACCGATTAGCTAGGCCGCCGCCACATTTGGTTTTTCACCTCTTTTTTATCTAGTTTCCCTCCAGGTAAATTTAAACATCCACCACGGCGTTGCTCTGGTGTTTGAGTGCAGCAGGATTTTTATTTTTTTGATTGACGAGAGCAGGCGCGGCAGGATTTTTAATTTTTTGATTGACGGGAGCAGGCGCGGCAACAATTAGTCATGATGACTCTGCGTGTAAAACCCACTACTCCCTGATGTGAGAAGTCGTCGACTGGTGTTTTACCATGGTGAAAACCAAAAGATTCCCCGCTCCTCGACTGGCTCCCTCCGCCTTCCCGTAGATTGCATTGCCTTTCAGCCGTTTCGCCCCCTCCATCACCAACGCTGTGCGCCTCGAGAAGCAAAGGGACTTCGGTGGTGTTTAGGCGCCCTCTTCATGGGCATGTCCAAGTCTCGGCGCAACATCACCGTTGGATCAAACTCAGACGCTGCAGATCAGTCACTGTAGCACAAAGCGTGTGGGTGTGTTTGGTTGCATTCTCATCTCAATATAGTGTGTAAGTCACCTTGCGAAAACCAAATAATCCCAAAACACTTAGGCATGACACATTAACTCCCTCCTCGTTTCTTGTTTTGTGACATCAACCAATAAGAGACGTGGGTCGTGCATGCTTTCAATGACTTGAGACTAATAAACATGACATGCAGTGGTTAGTTCATTGCATGCAATGCTATTAATTAGCAAAAAGACATTAAGTTTTCTCGTTTTCCTCTCCGCCTTGGTCGTAGTGCACAACGTAAGATGACTTACACACCTAGACGGAGTAGTTGTTTCCTCTTCATGTATTTGTGTTAACCTACTAGTGTGGACTCATGCACCCTTCATGCACTCTGCCAAACACCCAAAAGTGGGTCGAGAAGGGAACTTTTGCTCCCATCCCGTGCACCCTTCATACACCCTGCCTAACACTATTTGTGCTTCATATGGTTTATGTTTCATGCAGTACTGTAGCACCGTAGTCTCCGTGCATTGTAGACCTAGTTCTGTTAACATTGATCTCATCGTTCATTCTCGACCGAATAGTCGAGAAAGTGGTACTATGTTACTACATTACTGTTCATATAGTTGACATGTGCACAACATCATTTGTTGTCGTCATATCTTACTACACTAGCAACAAGATTATGTAGTACTGACGTGTGAACCACTGCACATGCCTCGTAGTAGGAGCACTGTGTATGTTCAAGTGGCTGCCGTGTTTCGCACTCCTCCGTCGTAAGAGTGGAAACGCTTGTTGTAATCATTTTTTTCTTCAGAAAAACAGTGGACACGCTCTACCATGCGGATCCTCCTCCAGCCATGCACTAATTTACTCACTTTCGCCGACGTGTGGGACAGCCAGCATCGGGGTCCACCAGCCATGCACTAAATTACTCTGTAGTAGAGTGACAGTAGACTACCCCGATCAAAGTGCCGCAGTAATGCCCAATGAGCCGTCAAATCACAAAACCCCCTCCTTTCCAGCAGTAAGTTGGACAGATGAAGCAACCATCATTTCACTCTTCTCTCTCAGCTTCCTCTCTACCCAACCCTCGCTTCTCCCTCATCTTGTTCCTCATTTCTACAAGAAAACCCCGACCTGCTTCTGCCATTGTTCTTCTCTCCCAAAGAAGGAAAGGTGAGTGCATCAATGGTGTTGATTCTGGCCAAGGCCTGGTCTTGCAACCCCGAGACTGATCCTATAACTCCCTCTCTTTTCTTATTTTGGGTTTGTGATTATGGTTTCTTTTCTTTTATTTCTATTTGACAATTTCTTGATGGACGCTGGAGCACTGGCCGAAGTGATGTCTATGGCTCCGGCAAAAACCGTCGAGGCTCATGGTACGGAGACGCGCAAGCACCCCACCGAGACTACCGCAGACAAGCTCAAAGCCATCACCCTGTCCAAGCCCCCCTCTCCGGGATCCCTCATTAAGCAAGTCCAGGTAATATCTCTTCTTGACGATCTTTTTCTCGATCTTGATCGTGTTTTTTCATCTAACACGTAGTACTAGTACTAGTAAAACAACTTTCTGGGTGATCTTGCATATGATTTTTGTGTGCCAAATGACGGTTCTAAATTCCTCTTTTGACCAAAACATGCGAGAGATTGACACTAATTTCTTATATATTACTTTCAACTACACCCTCTGTCCCAAATTTCTTGTCTTAGATTTGTCTAGATACAGATGTATCTAATACTAAAATGTGACTTGATACATCCGTATCTAGAAAAATCTAAGACAAGAATTTTGGGACGGAGGGAGTACTTTATGAACATCAATGCTACCTTTGAAGAGGGTATATTTGCCTCAGTAACTTGTGTTATGGATATTGCAAGTAATCCCTCTACTCTCAGGCCTTTGAAGACATGTTCTAGTGTCTTTATCCACTCATTTATGTGTGTATATGTAGTCATATATGGATTATAATATCGAAAATCATCTTATATTTCTGAACGGAGGTAGTAATAAAATATGGTTTCTGTTTGAATTAGAACCAGCTCCGCGGTGGAGATGAAGTTCTCAAAGTCATGCCATGTGAACTGGAAGACCTGAGGATGAGTTCTACTACTAAACTATCCAGCTGATGTGTCCTTGTCGCCACGTGTCCCGAACTAGTGTTTTCCTATAGCATTGTTGCCAGGCGTGTTCTCGAGGCTTTACTTGACCACAATGATTTCCTAGTTGTGCCTTCGATTACAGAGGGTGTGGCTCTTGTAAAGATTCCCAACAAATCTGATGCGGCATGTCTTCATGATCATGTTTATGAGTGGAAAGACCACTCTGTTAGGTTCTCCATGGTTCACAAGATGGTGATACTGCATGTAGACATCTCTCATGAAGTCCATGGCCTAGTCAGTTATGCGGGGTTCATCCCGTAGGTCGGTGGCAAGAAATAGTCTGCAGAGTTTAACTAGTGCAACTTTGCTTGTCTGTAGTAAGTACTATTGTTCAGTACTTGCTTTGTGTTTGTGAACCCTGTATTGTATATTAGTACTACTGCTTTTGGTGTGTGGTCAGTCCTGAGAACGGTCTATGTTAATGTCTGTCCACTCAATTTAGTCTGTATGTTTTGAAGTATCCAGATCATCTTTTTTGTGAGGACGGTTTATCAATTATGGTTACACTCCAATATCTGTATGCATTGCAGGGTTTATCGCACCCACTAGGATTTCCAGTCCCATGGATGTTCGGTCCACACGATTTGTCACGAACTTTGGACTGTCCTGCTTGTGGGAGTAGGCGGGGCCCCTGCATGCCACCCGTAGTTGGACGATCAATCTTCTGTTTAGTACTTCAACATAGTGATTTCCTGGTAAGGATTCACTCGTGTCACATCAAGTAAATCTTATTGATTTACTGTCTAAATCTTATTGATTTAATGTCATGTTTTCTTTCTTTTCCAGCAATTTTACGATGCTGGTTTTGCCATGTGACATTGATCATAGAATAAACCATTTGGTTTGCTATACAATGGCTATTTTTGCAGGTTTCACTTCTTATGTCGTGTCAGTAACGAAGGCATTGTCCATCACTTATATTATTGGAAAAAATTGGATCAGTCTGTTGTCTGAGTACAAGCTGAATCCCTATGATGAACTGCAGTTTGCTTGAACAAAAACGCCACAATTAGTCCTTCTCACGTTTAAAAGAAATGAAGAAAAAACTGGATCACAGTCACTGTCGGTGTGAAAACCGGCGGATCTCGGGTAGGGGGTCCCAAACTGTGCATCTAAGGCAGATGGTAACAGGAGGCAGGGGACACGATGTTTTACCCAGGTTCGGGCCCTCTTGATGGAGGTAAAACCCTACGTCCTGCTTGATTTATTCTTGATGATATGAGTATTACAAGAGTTGATCTACCATGAGATCGGAGAGGCTAAACCCTAGAAGCTAGCCTATGGTATGATTGTTTGTTATTGTGTCCTACGGACTAAAACCCTCCGGTTTATATAGACACCGGAGGGGGCTAGGGTTACACAAGGTCGGTTACAAAGGAGGAGATATACATATCCGTATTACCTAGCTTGCCTTCCGCGCCAAGTAGAGTACCATCAGGACACGAGACGAAGTCTTCAATCTTGTATCTTCATAGTCCAACAGTCCGGCCAAAGGATATAGTCCGGCTGTCCGGAGACCCCTAATCCCGGACTCCCTCAGTAGCCCCTGAACCAGGCTTCAATGACGATGAGTCCGGCGCGCAGTGTTATCTTCGGCATTGCAAGGAGGGTTCCTCCTCCGAACACATCACAAAAGAGTTTGAATACCAGGATAGTGTCCGACCCTGCAAAATAAATTCGACATACCACCATAGAGAGAATAATATTTCCACAAATCTTAATCTGCTGACATGCTTTGGCAACATGACATCAGGCCATGGCTCGATGATTATTCGGACCATTTTTCTTCAACCAGCTCCACACATAATGCGAGGCGGTTTCTTGACATGTCTTGTCAAAGCAGAGATCGTGTTCCCCTAATTACGGGATTCTCATCAATACGGTCGTGGGTAACCCAACCGTGCCTAGGACTCCTAGATTTTAGGCAAGTCCCAAACGGCCACTAGGAGGACGCTTGATATTCACCCTATTTATGAAGGGACAAGGCTTTTACTTTTTTCCCTCCCGTGCTCAATCGAATCCTTCCCCCGCCTCGAGTTCTAACACCCAAAGCCCAGGTCAGGTGCTTCGGACCTTCAATCATGTCCGGATCTAGCCTTCAAGGCCAGTGGATGCCCTCCTCTGTTATGGAAGAGGATATCAAGATGTTGAGGGAGGCCAGATACCTGACCGTCGAGGTTTCGCATCGGCTTCCTGCCCGAGGGCAGGTCGTCCCTACTCCCGAACACAACGAGAACATTGTGTTCATCTCCCACTTCCTCCGAGGCCTAGGCCTCACTCTACATCCCTTTGTTAGGGGTTTGATGTTCTATTATGGGCTAGATTTCCACGATCTAGCCCCGGACTCCTTTCTCCACATCTCGGCATTTATTGTCGTATATGAGGCCTTCCTCCGCATTACCCCTCACTTCGGCCTGTGGCTCAAGACCTTTGATGTTAAGCCAAAGACGGTCGAGGGGCAGCACATAGCGTGCGGAGGCGCATTAATAAGTAAAATCACTGGAGCTCCATGGCCAAAGGGTTCCTTTCCAGAGGTGTCCGGATTATGGCAGCAGGATTACATCACAGCTCCCAGAAGTGCCAAGTGGGTGGCCGCCCCTGCTTTCCGCTCGGGCCCTCCACCACAACTGATGTCATGGATTAGCAGAGGGCTGAGCTGGGGTCCAGCCAAGGACGTGCCTATACTGCAAAGCCGCATTCAAGATCTCTTCGACGGAGATTTCAGTCTGGTTATGGTGGTGCAAGTCATGCTGGTTCGTCGAGTCGAGCCTTGCAAACGCCGGCCCCTTCGCATGTGGGAGTTCAACCCATAAGGTTCACGCACTATTCATAATTTCCTTGGCCTGACGCACGAGGAGATGTACAAATCATTCTTCGGACCCCAAATAGAGTGTCCGGATACTACCGAGGACGTGGGCCTGAGCAGCAACCGTACCGCCGACCAAGTAAGTAATCCTCTAGCCAAACACACCATCTTTCATTTACCATGACGTCATTCTGAGAAATTGCTCTTTGACCAGGACTGGCTAACAAAGGCGAAGATGATTCGGTGTTTGGCCCCCCTTCCCGAGGGTTTGGATAATCCGGTACTGGAAAAGATGCTCGAGCTAGCACCTTGCCCGGAGCCCTCAAAGGAAGATAAAGGGGGGAATAATGGGGGCGAAAGCGGGCCCCGATCACTACCAATTCAAACCGAGGGAATGAGCGCCTCCGTGAAGGAGGATAACCAAGGGGAAGAATCTGACCTTCTCTCGCTTCGGGGAAGGAAGAGGACTGCCTCTGAAGATCCGGAAACCCAGGCTTCCAAACGGGAGAAGAAGTCTCCACCAGAGGGTCCTGCCTTGGAGGGTGCTTTTGCCGCACAAAGTCCATGCGGGGATCAGCCCTCTAACGAGCCGTAAGTGATAAAAAAACTTAATAGTAAAGATATTCTACCTTTCTTCCGAGGAAAATAACCGAAGCATTTATCTCATAGTTTGGATCTTAGCCCTTCTCAACGGAGCTCGTCTTCAGGGAACCTTCTTCCGGAGATGATGGAGAGCGAAACGCCTCCCCCGGACTCCTCCCTCAAGAAGTGGGCGACCTTGAAGTGTTGTCACGGCGGGCCTCTCCGGATCCGGTGAGGCCAGAAGATAATCCTATAGTCACCCGAAATCCCCAGCATCCGGCTCTTGAAGAGAGCAAACAAAAGAGTCCGGCGCCGTCTGGTATGCGGTCACATGCACTGAGGGATCTGCTAAGGCGGGCGACCATCTCAGAAGAACACCGTACATTGATGGGTACGGTGATGGAAAGGATTTCATCCGCCGAAAGTGGGTTGCATGACGCCTTTATGAGTCTACTGACGGGCTTTGAGGTACGTAAAATGATGTACATTTGTGATGGTACCGCACATTTTTAGGTGTGCCCTTTGTAGATAGTAGCTCCTGAGACTCTGGTTGTCGCCGAGAACGGCGGCATACAGAGGATCGTAGTCCCAGGTAATAACCATACCGCTTTATGTGCACGTTATGGAAGCTTCGGTGGCTGGCCGGACTAATGAGTTTGCCTAACTAAAGCGGCAACTGGATGCGGTAGATGCCGACATCGAGCTTGTTAACAAGCGGCTTGACGAGGCACAGAGTAAGTAATGTTTTTCCGGTCAATGTCACATAGTAAGAGCAGCGAGATGCCAGTATCTTTAATATGTTGTGACTGCAGATGGAGCTGCCGCCGTGGAGACCCTTCGGGCAGAACTTGCCCAAGCCAACAAACAAACAAGGATTAGTAATGCGGCCGCTTTAAAGGCGGCCGAAGAGTTAAGAGCCGAGAAGGCCACACATTGCGAGAGCAAAGAAAAGATGGCCAAGATGGCTATAAAGTTAAAAGACACCGCCGACCGTTGCCGGTTCCTTGAAGAAGAAAACCGAGCGAAGGCGACAGACCTCGAAAAGGCCACCATGGCGGCCAAAGACACCCGCTCCGCCATGAGGGCAAAGAAGGAAGAGCTGCGTGAAGCTGGTGATATTGTGGCTGGGAAGCCCTTTTTGCTGCGGAGGAAGTTCGGAGATCCGCGGTATGCCCCTCTAGATCGGCTATGGAGTTCGGCAGACGCATATCTGGATTTGACGGCGAGTGCTGTCGATGTGGCCGAATACTTCCGAGATCAAACAGATCATGAAGTGGACAATCTATTCTGGTCGCAGTTTAATGTTCCAGAGCATCCTCTTCCACTAACTAATCAACTTGCCGAATGAGCCGAACTCAATAGATTGTCCGAACTCGCCATGAGGTCCATCATAGATCATCTGTGGCCGAAAAAGCCGAAGCCGAACAGGTATTTCAGCTTAGTACAGCAGTTCCTTGGTGCGGTGCCGTGCATCAATTCGATGAAGAGGTCGGCGTGCCTACAATGCTCGCGGATGGCCCTTGCCCGTGTCAAAGCATACTGGGCGGAGATGGATGCTACCACTGTTGCGGCGCAGGGTTCGGCCATAGGCTGAGTGGCTGCCGAGCACTATTTTGAAGAAGTTCTTGAGGGTGCTCGTTTGATAGAGGCCCAGTGCTCGAAGAATATTATGTTTGAGTGACATGTATTCCCATTGTAAAAACAATGTTTATCAAATTTATTAAGGCTGTATTTATACTTTTGCCTGAAAGTAATATGATGCCTCCTATGCGGCCGTTTATGTATATATGTATATAACCTGAAAGATTGCAGTCGTCGGCTTCAGCCCCCCCGCATATAATGCGAGGGTGTTCGTAGAAGACACATGTTCACACTTAATCCAACGTCTTGGTCCTAATAAGGAGGTGATAGCGCAACGAACAAGGCAACCGGACTATAATGCTTTAACACTTTCACTTAGCCATAGGAGTTTGACGGTGGGGCTACTATATAGCCCCTGGTGGCTCCGCACTCTCCCGAATTCGGGGTGGGTACATGCCTGGCCAGGGAACGGCCCTTCGTTAAGGCGGATGAATTCCAACATTCCGATAGGTCATCGAGTGGTTGACCAGTCTCACGCTATATCATGACAGTCAGTTCTCGGCTTTCTCTACTGAGGTGCTCGTCCGGATGAACCAGGGCACAATCGCAGTAGTTCTCCTGGTGCCGCCTTAGCCGATAGAGCGGAACGTAAGGCAGCAAAACATAGGAGCCGGGCAAACCCAACATTTGACCAAAGACATGATTCGGAGCTGATGCATATAAGGCCAAACTCACGACGCCGAACACTCCCTAAGGTATTCAGTCTTTATTGTGGGCCTGAATAGTGCCCTTTGTAAGAAGCCCCTGGTGTCCAGGTACGTGCATTAATCTGACGTGGCCACATGCCAAGACGTCAGCATCCTTCTCAATTGTACTGAGAATCCGAGGGATGTGTATCAACAAGAGACAGTAAAAAAGGTTGACGCAGGGTCTTAATCTAAAAAGAATCCTTGGAACGGGTCCCTGCTTCACGTCTGCGCCTGTGTCTCCGTTGTGTCGTATCCTGGATGGGTGTAGCACGATGGTCATCTGTGTGAATTACATATAGCTGTGTCGGACTCGTCTAACCGTGTCCGTGGTCTTGACGACCTATCGAATGCTTTAGTTGGTGAGGTCGTTTTAGTGTGCGGCTGCCAAGGCAGCCGCACTCTCTTCGGCGCACAGGGATCGCTCAATATTTCCATTTACTATAATGATGCCACGTGGACCGGGCATCTTAAGCGTGAGGGTGGCGTAATGCGGTATTGCATTAAAGAGAGCGAAAGCTTTGCGTCCAACTAGTGCTTGATAGCCACTTTGGAACGGAGCAATGTGGAAGGTTAAAATTTTACTACGGAAGTTATCGGGGAAGCCGAATATAACCTCTAGTAGCAGGGAACCCGTGCAATGAGCCCCTTGGCCTGGCGTTACTCCTTTAAAGGCGTTACTCATTTTGCGGATTGTGTCCTGATATATCAGGTTTAGACTGCTTCCACCGTCCATCAGGACTCGTGTGAAGTGGTATCCATCAATTATTGGATCTAATACCAAGGCAGCACATCCTGCGTGCCGGATACTTGCCGAGTAATCCTGATGATCGAAGGTGATTGGTTGAGACGACCAGTGGCAGGACTCCGCGATGATAGGCCCTTGGGCATATTTCTCTGGGAGTGCCGCTTTGTTTCTCCCCTTGATCACGTGTAACACGTGTACTGTTTTGACTTCTGGTGGAAATTTCTTTTGTTCCCCAGTGTCTTGCTTGAGAGGCTCATCCTCTTCTTCACTTGGTGTATCCTCCCCCTTGTGTACGGCGTTGAGCTTGCCAGACTGCTTCAGGACCCAACATTCTCTATGGGTATGATTTGCAGGTTTATCGGGGGTGCTATGGATCTGACATATTTGGTCCAGAATTTTTTTTAGACTGGACAGTTCATCTCTGGCGCCTTTAGAGGGCGGCTTTTGCTGATCTGGCCGAGGGCTTTTGAATCCGGCATTTACCGCCATGCTCTTCGGGTTGTCTTCTTTATTCCGGCGCTTATTATTTTTGCTGCGTCGTGATTTCCCGTTTCCATCTCTAACTACGGATGTACTTGGGTCGCTGGTGTTGCATCGGGCTAGCCAGCTGTCCTCGCCCGCGCAAAAGAGGGTCATGAGGCTTGTTAATGCTGCCATTGTTCTCGACGTTTCTTGGCTGAGGTGTCTGGCAAGCCATTCGTCTCGGACGCTGTGTTTAAAAGCTGCCAACGCTTCGTTGTCCGGACAGTCGACTATTTGGTTCTTTTTAGTAAGAAACCTGTTCCAAAGCTTTCGGGCTGACTCTCCGGGCCGTTGAGTTATATTACTTAAATCGTCCGCATCCGGAGGTCGGACATAAGTCCCTTGAAAATTTGCCCGAAAAGCATCTTTGAGCTCTTCCCAGCTTCCAATGGAGCTTTCGGGGAGGCTTTTGAGCCAGTGTCGAGCTGGCCCTTTGAGCTTGAGGGGTAAGTACTTGATGGCATGGAGATCATCTCCTCGAGCCATATGGATATGGAGGATATAGTCCTCAATCCAGACCCCAGGGTTTGTTGCTCCGTCGTATGCCTCTATGTTTACGGGTTTGAATCCCTCTGGAAATTCATGGTCCAGCACCTCGTCGGTGAAACATAGGGGGTGTGCAGCACCCCTGTATCTGGGTGTACCGTGATGTTTGGATGTTTGTTGTGTTGCATCGTATGCTGGAGCGCGCTTGCGTGGTCCATAGATGGATCTGGTTGCGCCATCCTTTTGATGCGAGCCCTCGCGTGGATCGCGTATTGGCTTATGTGCGGTGTTGTTTGCCGCTCTATGTTGGCCGTGAGGTCGTCTATCCGGCCAGATGGACGTTTTAATTTTCGGTTGCGGGGGATCTGAGGCCTCCTCATCGAATTCAGGTAGCAACTTCCGCTTTGGGTAGCTCTTGGTGGGGCGATTACCGCCGTACTTCATTGCTGTGTTGAGTACTTTACTCCATCTGATTCTGAGTGTGACTTGCACAGCCTTGAGCCTTTGCTTCTGCTTTTTTAGACTCCTCGCGGTGGCAACAAGCCTTTGACGGGCATTCTGTTGCTCCGGGTGTCTGTCCGGTGTGATGTCGTCCGGACTATTATCTTTGACAGAGTCGGGTTATTCGGTTTGATTCTCCGTGTTGCCGTGGTCCGGCGATTGTTCACCCTGCTCTAAGGCTGGGTCTATATGATCGTTGTTTCTGCCGAGGCGGGATTTGGGGCGGCGCTTACGCCGCCGCTTTGACTGCTTCTCGAGGGGATAACTGATATGTCTCCAACGTATCTATAATTTTTGATTGTTGCATGCTATATTATCTAGTGTTTTGGGCAATACTGGGCTTTATTTTCCACTTTTATATTACTTTTGGTACTAACCTATTAATTGGAGGCCCAGCCCAGATTAGCTGTTTTACGTCTATTTCAGTGTTTCGAAGAAAAGGAATATCAAACGGAGTCGAAAAGGAACAAAATCAACTGGAGAAGTTATTTTTGGAACGAAAGCCACCAGATTGACTTGGACTCCACGTCAGGAGATACGGGAGGTGCTCATGAGGGTGGGGGGCGCCCCCCTAGGGCACGCCCCCTGCCTCGTGGGGCCCTCGTAGCTCCTCCGATGTACCACCTGCACCCATATATACCTACGTAACCTAAAACTTCTAGAACGGAGATTAGATCGGGAGTTCCACCGCCAGAAGCCTCCGTAGCCACCGAAAACCAATCTAGACATGTTTGGGCACCCTGTCGGAGGGGGCAATCCTTCTCCGGTGGCCATTGTCATCATCCCGGCACTCTCCATGAGGAGGAGGGAGTAGTTCTCCCTTGGGGCTGAGGGTATGTACCGGTAGCTATGTGTTTGATCTCTCTCTCTCTCTCGTGTTCTTGAGATGATATGATCTTGATGTATCGCGAGCTTTGCTATTATATTTGGATCCTATTATATTGTTGAGGGAACTTACACTAGCGAAAGTATGAACCCTAGGCCTTGTTTACTATCACTGCAATACCGATTACGCTCACTTTTATCATTCGTTACCTTGCTATTTTTATAATTTCGGATTACAAATACCACCTGTTTCACCATCTCTTCACCGAACTAGTGCACCTATACAATTTACCATTGTATTGGGTGTGTTGGGGACACAAGAGACTCTTTGTTATTTGGTTGCAGGGTTGCTCGAGAGAGACCATCTTCATGCTACGACTCCTATGGATTGATAAACCTTAGGTCATCCACTTGAGGGAAATTTGCTACTGTCCTACAAACCTCTGCACTTGGAGGCAAAACAACGTCTATAAGAAGAAGGTTGTGTAGTAGACATCAAGCTCTTTTCTGGCGCCGTTGCCGGGGAGGTGAGTGCTTGAAGGTATATCTTTAGATCTTGCAATCGAGTGTTTTAGTTTCTTGTTTTATCACTAGTTTAGTTTATAAAATAAAATTACAAAAAATGGAATTGAGTTTGTCTCATACGCTTCACCTTTTTAATATATTTCGTGAGTATGATGGAAAGGATAATTGTGCTCAAGTGCTAGAAGAAGAAATCTATAAAATGTTTGGCACTAAATATTTTAATGATGAGCATGATTGCGATGTTGTTAGTATGAATTCCTTGAATATCCATGATGGTAATAATATGCAAAGCCAGAAGCTTGGGGAAGCTATGTTTGATAAAGATGATATTTTCTGTCCCCCAAGTTTTGATGAGAAAATTTATTATGATGAAAGCATGCCTCCTATCTATGATGATTATTGTGATGACACGTACGCTTTAAAGAATAATGATAACCATGAAACTTGTCATCTTGATCTTAATTTTCAATCACATGATAGTTATTTTGTTGAGTTTGCTCCCACTATTCTGAATGAGAAGAATTTTGCTTATGTGGAGAGTAATAAAATTCCTATGCTTATAGATCATGAAAAGAAGGCTTTAGGTGCTGGTTATATTGTTGAATTCATTGATGATGCTACTGAAAATTATTATGAGGGAGGAATATATGCTTGTAGGAATTGCAATAATATCAAGTTTCCTCTCTATGTGCTTAAAGTTTTGAAGTTATGCTTGTTTTACCCTCCTATGCTAGTTGATTATTGTTCCCACAAGTTGTTTGCTCAAAAAATCCCTATGCATAGGAAGTGGGTTAGACTTAAATGTGCTAGTCATATTCCTCATGATGCTCTCTTTATGTACAATTTCTATCCTTTATGTGAGCATCATTGAAATCATCATGCCTAGCTAGGGGCATTAAATGATAGCGCTTGTTGGGAGGCAACCCAATTTTATTTTAGTTCCTTGATTTTTGTTCCTTTTTAATAATAAATAATTCATCTAGCCACTGTTTATATGTGGTTTTATGCTTTTAATTAGTGTTTGTGCCAAGTAGAACCTTTGGGAAGACTTGGGGAAAGTCTTTGCGATCATGCTGTAGAAAACAAAAACTTTAGCGCTCACGAGAATTGCTGCCATTTTTATTTGGAGAGTGATATTTAGTTAATTATTTTTGCAGATGATTAATAGATAAATTCCTCATGTCCAGCAATTTATTTTAGAATTTTATGAGTTCCAGAAGTATACGGTTGATCCAGATTACTACAGACTGTTCTGTTTTTGACAGATTCTGTTTTTCATGTGTTGTTTACTTATTTTGATGAATCTATGGATAGTAAAATAGTTTATAAACCATAGAGAAGTTGGGATACAGTAGTTCTAACACCAATATAAATAAATAATGAGTTCATTACAGTACCTTGAAGTGGTGATTTACTTTCTTATACTAACGGAGCTTACGTGTTTTCTCTTAAGTTTTGTGTTGTGAAGTTTTCAAGTTTTGGGTAAGGATTCGATGGACTATGGAATAAGGAGTGGCAAGAGCCTAAGCTTGGGGATGCCCAAGTCACCCCAAGGTAATATTCAAGGATATACAAGAGCCTAAGCTTGGGGATGCCCTGGAAGGCATCCCCTCTTTCGTCTTCGTTCATCGGTAACTTTACTTGGAGCTATATTTTTATTCGCCACATGATATGTGTTTTGCTTGGCGCGTCTATTTATTTTGTTAGAATTTTCTTTCTGTTATTTATAACAATGTTTTGCATTTTTTATTTCAACAAAAGTGGCATTGATAGCCTTTACTTAGCCTATTTTAGAAGTCCACATGTTGCTGTTTGAAAACAGAAAGTTTACCGCTGTTGCAATAATTCCCTAGAAAAGTCAGAATGCGATAAAATATTGAAACCTTTTGCATATTAAGCTCTGATATATTTACTACAGTGGGAATTTTCTTTCATAATTTTTGGAGCTAGGGAAGTATGGATGTTGCAGCATTCTTTACAGACTATCCTGTTTAGGCAGATTGATGTTATGTTTGCTTATTTAATGATTCTATTTGAGGATAGGACTATTAAATATGCAGAGGATTTAGTATGAAATGTTGAATAATTATTTTAGTGGTTTGCTACAGTAGACTATGATAAGGTTTTGGCAATGGTTTATACTAACTTATCTCACGAGTCCTCGTTGAGTTTTGTGTGGATGAAGCTTTTGAGATTTAAGGAGACCGTGATATGAGAGGAATTAAGGAGACACAAAAGATCAAGCTTGGGGATGCCCAATGCATCCCAAGATAATATTTCAAGAAGTCTCAAGCATCCAAGCTTGGGGATGCCCCGGTGGCATCCCACCTTTCTTCTTCAACAATTATCGGTTAGTATCGGTTGATCCTAAGTTTTTGCTTCTTCACATGATGTTTGCTATTCTTAGATGTCATTTTATTTTGCTTTGCTTGCTGTTTGAATAGAGTACCAAGATCTGAAATTATTAAATGTTAGAGAGTCTTCACATAGTTGCATAATTATTCGACTACTCATTGATCTTCACTTATATCTCTCGGAGTAGTTTGTCATTTGCTCTAGTGCTTCGCTTATATCTTTTATAGCATGGTCATAGTTTTATTTTGAAGAAATAGATGAACTCTCATGCTTCACTTAGATTATTTTGAGAGTGTTAAATAGCATGGTAATTTGCTTAAAATCCTAATATGCTAGGTATACAAGATTAATAATAAAATTCTCTTATGAGTGTGTTGAATACTAAGAAGGAGCATCAAGTGTTGATGGTCAACAAGACCACCAGTTTCAAGAAAAAGGGTAAATGGAAGAATAAGGGGAACTTCAAGAAGAACAGCTAACAAGTTGCTGCTCAGGAGAAGAAACCCAAGTCTGGACCTAAGCCTGAGACTGAGTGCCTCTACTGCAAACAGACTGGTCACTGGAAGCGGAACTGCCCCAAGTATTTGGCGGATAAGAAGGATGGCAAGGTGAACAAAGGTATATGTGATATACATGTTATTGATGTGTACCTTACTGGGTATTTGATACTGGTTCTATTGCTAATATTTGCAACTCGAAATAGGGACTACGGATTAAGCGAAGACTGGCTAAGGACGAGGTGACGATGCGCGTGGGAAATGGTTCCAAAGTCGATGTGATCGCCGTCGGCACGCTACCTCTACATCTACCTTCGGGATTAGTTTTAGACCTAAATAATTGTTATTTGGTGCCATCATTAAGCACGATCATTATATCTGGATCTTGTTTGATGCGAGACGGTTACTCATTAAAATTTGAGAATAATGGTTGTTCTATTTATATGAGTAATATCTTTTATGGTCATGCACCCTTGAAGAGTGGTCTATTTTTGTTGAATCTCGATAGGAGTGATACACATATTCATAATGTTGAAGCCAAAAGATGCAGAGTTGATAATGATAGTGCAACTTATTTGTGGCACTCCCGTTTAGGTCATATTGGTGTAAAGCGCAGGAAGAAACTCCATACTGATGGACTTTTGGAATCACTTGATTATGAAACACTTGGTACTTGCGAACCATGCCTTATGGGCAAGATGACTAAGATGCCGTTCTCCGGAACAATGGAGCGAGCAACAGATTTGTTGGAGATCAGACATACTGATGTATGTGGTCCAATGAATATTGAGGCTCGCGGCGGGTATCGTTATTTTCTCACCTTCACGAATGATTTGAGCAGATATGGGTATATCTACTTAATGAAACATAAGTATGAAACATTTGAAAAGTTCAAAGAATTTCAGAGTGAAGTGGAAAATCATCGTAACAAGAAAATAAAGTTTCTACGATCTGATCGTGGAGGATAATATTTGAGTTACGAGTTTGGTCTACATTTGAAACAATGCGGAATAGTTTCACAACTTACGCCACCTGGAACACCACAGCGTAATGGTGTCTCCGAACGTCGTAATCGTACTTTACAAGATATGGTGCGATCTATGATGTCTCTTACTGATTTTCCGCAATCGTTTTGGGGTTATGCTTTAGAGACGGCTGCATTCACATTGAACAGGGCACCATCAAAATCCGTTGAGACGACGCCTTATGAACTATGGTTTGGCAAGAAACCAAAGTTTTCGTTTCTTAAAGTTTGGGGCTGCGATGCTTATGTGAAAAAGCTTCTACCTGATAAGCTCGAACCCAAATCGGAGAAATGTGTCTTCATAGGATACCCAAAGTAAACTGTTGGGTACACCTTCTATCACATATCCGAAGGCAAGATATTCATTGCTAAGAATGGATCCTTTCTAGTGAAGGATTTTCTCTCGAAAGAAGTGAGTGGGAGGAAAGTAGAACTTGATGAGGTAACTGTACTTGCTCCCTTATTGGAAAGTAGTTCATCATAGAAACCAGTTCCTGTGACACCTACACCAATTAGTCAGGAAGCTAATGATAATGATCATGAAACTTCAGATCAAGTTACTACCGAACCTCGTAGGTCAACTAGAGTAAGATCCGCACCAGAGTGGTACGGTAATCCTGTTCTGGAAGTCATGTTGCTAGACCATGATCAACCTACAAACTATGAGGAAGCGATGATGAGCCCAGATTCCGCAAAATGTCTTGAGGCCATGAAATCTGAGATGGGATCCATGTATGAGAACAAAGTGTGGACTTTGGTTGACTTGCCCGATGATCGGCAAGCCATCGAGAATAAATGGATCTTCAAGAAGAAGATAGACGCTGATGGTAATGTTACTGTCTACAAAGCTCGACTTGTTGTGAAAGGTTTTCGACAAGTTCAACGAGTTGACTACGATGAGACCTTCTCACCCGTAGCGATGCTTAAGTCTGTCCGAATCATGTTAGCTATTGCCGCATTTTATGATTATGAAATTTGGCAAATGGATGTAAAGACTGCATTCCTGAATGGATTTCTGGAAGAAGAGTTGTATATGATGCAACCTGAAGGTTTTATCAATCCAAAAGGTGCTAACAAAGTGTGCAAGCTCCATCGATCCATTTATGGACTAGTGCAAGCCTCCCGGAGTTGGAATAAACATTTTGATAGTGTGATCAAAGCATATGGTTTTATACAGACTTTTGGAGAAGCCTGTATTTACAAGAAAGTTAGTGGGAGCTCTGTAGCATTTCTAATATTATATGTGGATGACATATTGTTGATTGGAAATGATATAGAATTTCTGGATAGCATAAAAGGGTACTTGAATAAGAGTTTTTCAATGAAAGACCTCGGTGAAGCTGCTTACATTTTGGACATCAAAATCTATAGAGATAGATCAAGACGCTTAATTGGACTTTCACAAAGCACATACCTTGAAAAAGTTTTGAAGAAGTTCAAAATGGATCAGTCAAAGAAAGGGTTCTTGCCTATATTACAAGGTGTGAAGTTGAGTAAGACACAATGCCCGACCACTGCAGAAGATAGAGAGAAAATGAAAAGTGTTCCCTATGCTTCATCCATAGGCTCTATCATGTATGCAATGTTGTGTACCAGACCTGATGTGTGCCTTGCTATTAGTTTAGCAGGGAGGTACCAAAGTAATCCAGGAGTGGATCACTGGACAGCGGTCAAGAACATCCTGAAGTACCTGAAAAGGACTAAGGATATGTTTCTCATTTATGGAGGTGACAAAGAGCTCATCGTAAATGGTTACGTTGATGCAAGGTTTGACACTGATCCGGACGATTCTAAATCGCAAACCGGATACGTGTTTATATTGAACGGTGGAGCTGTCAGTTGGAGCAGTTCTAAACAGAGCGTCGTGGCGGGATCTACATGTGAAGCAGAGTACATTGCTGCTTCAGAAGCAGCAAATGAAGGAGTTTGGATGAAGGAGTTCATATCCGATCTAGGTGTCATACCTAGTGCATTGGGTCCAATGAAAATCTTTTGTGACAATACTGGTGCAATTGCCTTGGCAAAGGAATCCATATTTCACAAGAGAACCAAGCACATCAAGAGACGCTTCAACTCCATCTGGGATCAAGTCCAGGTGGGAGACATAGAGATTTGCAAGATAGATATAGATCTGAATGTTGCAGACCCTGTTGACTAAGCCTCTTCCACGAGCAAAACATGATCAGCACCAAGGCTCCATGGGTGTTAGAATCATTACTATGTAATCTAGATTATTGACTCTAGTGCAAGTGGGATACTGAAGATAATATGACCTAGAGGCAATAATAAAATTATTATTTATTTCCTTATATCATGATAAATGTTTATTATTCATGCTAGAATTGTATTAACCGGAAACATAATACATGTGTGAATACATAGACAAACAAAGTGTCACTAGTATGCCTCTACTTGACTAGCTCGTTGATCAAAGATGGTTATGTTTCCTAGCCATAGACATGAGTTGGCATTTGATTAACGGGATCACATCATTAGGAGAATGATGCGTTTGACTTGACCCATTCCGTTAGCTTAGCACTTGATCGTTTGGTATGTTGCTATTGCTTTCTTCATGACTTATACATGTTCCTACGACTATGAGATTATGCAACTCCTGTGTACCGGAGGAACACTTTGTGTGCTACCAAAAGTCACAACGTAACTGGGTGATTATAAAGGTGCTCTACAGGTGTCACCGAAGGTACTTGTTGAGTTGGAGTATTTCGAGATTAGGATTTGTCACTCCGATTGTCGGAGAGGTATCTCTGGGCCCTCTCGGTAATGCACATCACTATAAGCCTTGCAAGCAATGTGACTAATGAGTTAGTTGTGGGATGATGCATTACAGAACGAGTAAAGAGACTTGCCGATAACGATATTGAACTAGGTATTGAAATACCGACGATCGAATCTCGGGCAAGTAACATACCGATGACAAAGGGAACAACGTATGTTGTTATGCGGTTTGACCGATAAAGATCTTCGTAGAATATGTAGGAGACAATATGAGCATCCAGGTTCCGCTATTGGTTATTGACCGAAGACGTGTCTCGGTCATGTCTACATAGTTCTCGAACCCGTAGGGTCCGCACACTTAATGTTTGGTGACGATCGGTATTATGAGTTTTGGTGTTTTGATGTACCGATCGTAGTTCGCAGTCCCAGATATGATCACGGACATTACGAGGAGTCTCGAAATGGTCGAGACGTAAAGATCGATATATTGGACGACTATATTCGGACACCGGAAGTGTTCCGAGTGGTTTCGGATAAAAACCGGAGAACCGGGGGGTTACCAGAACCCCCGGGGAGTTAATTGGGCCTCATAGGGCTTAGTGGGAGAAGAGGAGGGGCGGCCAGGGCAGCCGCACGCCCCCTCCCCCTCTAGTCCGAATTGGACAAGGAGGGGGTGGCGCCCCCCTTTTTCCTTCTCCTCCTCTCTCCCTTTCTTCCCTCTCCTACTCCAACAAGGAAAAGAAGGAGTCCTAGGTGGGAGTAGGACTCCCTCCCTGGCGCGCCCTCCTCCTGGCCGGCCTCCTTGCTACCCCTTGAGCACTGTGTTGGTTTTCCCTTGAAGAGGAAAGGGTGATGCAGTAGAGCAACGTAAGTATTTCCCTCAGTTTTTGAGAACCAAGGTATCAATCCAGTAGGAGGCCACACACGAGTCCCTCGCACCTACACAAACAAATGAACTCCTTGCAACCAATGCGATAAAGGGGTTGTCAATCCCTTCACGGTCACCTATGAGAGTGAGATCTTATAGATATGATAAGATAATTTTTTTGGTATTTTTATGATAAAGAGAAATAAAGATGCAAGTAAAATAAATGGCAAAGTAAATAACTAAGTATTGGAAGATTAATATGATGGAAAATAGACCCGGGGGCCATAGGTTTCACTAGAGGCTTCTCTCTAGAGCATAAGTATTACGGTTGGTGAACAAATTACTGTTGAGCAATTGACTGAATTGAGCATAGTTATGAGAATATCTAGGTATGATCATGTATATAGGCATCATGTCCGAGACAAGTAGACCGACTCCTGCCTGCATCTACTACTATTACTCCACACATCAACCGCTATCCAACATGCATCTAGAGTATTAAGTTCAAGAGAACAGAGTAACGCTTTAAGCAAGATGACATGATGTAGAGGGATAAACTAATGCAATATGATATAAAACCCATCTTGTTATCCTCGATGGCAACAATACAATACGTGCCTTGCTGCCCCTACTGTCACTGGGAAAGGACACCGCAAGATTGAACCCAAAGCTAAGCACTTCTCCCATTGCAAGAAAGATCAATCTAGTAGGCCAAACCAAACTGATAATTCGAAGAGACTTGCAAAGATAACCAATCATACATAAAAGAATTCAAAGAAGATTCAAATATTGTTCATAGATAAACTTGATCATAAACCCACAATTCATCAATCTCAACAAACACACCGCAAAATAAGATTGCATCAAATAGATCTCCACAAGAGAGGGGGAGAACTTTGTATTGAGATCCAAAAAGAGAGAAGAAGCCATCTAGCTAATAACTATGGACCCGTAGGTCTGAAGTAAACTACTCACACTTCATCGGAGAGGCTATGGTGTTGATGTAGAGGCCCTCCGTGATCGATACCCCCTCTGGCGGAGCTCCGAAAAAGGCCCCAAGATGGGATCTCGTGGAGACAGAAAGTTACGATGGTGGAATTAGGGTTTTGGCTCCATAGCTGGTAATTTGCGGGTACGTAGGTATATATAGGAGGAAGGAGTATGTCGGTGGAGCAACATGGGCCCCACGAGGGTGGAGGGCGTGCCTGGGTGGGGGTAGGCACGCCCCCTACCTCTTGCCTTCTTGGTTGATTTCTTGATGTAGGGTCCAAGTCCTCTGGATCATGTTCGTTTCGAAAATCATGTTCCCGAAGGTTTCATTCTGTTTGGACTCTGTTTCTTATTCTTTTTTCTGCGAAACCCTAAAATAGGCAAAAAAAACAACAATTCTGGGTTGGGCGTCCGGTTAATAGGTTAGTCCCAAAAATAATATGAAAGTGTATAATAAATCCCAATAATGTCCAAAACAGGATATAATATAGCATGGAACAATAAAAAATTACAGATACGTTGGAGATGTATCAAGCATCCCCAAGCTTAATTCCTGCTCGTCCTCGGGTAGGTAAATGATAAAAACAGAATTTTTGATGTGGAATGCTACTTGGCATAATTTCAATGTAATTCTCTTAATTGTGGTATGAATATTTCAGATCCGGAAGATTCAAGACAAAAGTTCAATATTGACATAGAAATAATAATACTTCGAGCATACTAACTAAGCAATTATGTCTCTTCAAAATTACATGGCCAAAGAAAGTTATCCCTACAAAATCATATAGTCTGGCTATGCTCCATCTTCACCACACAAAGTATTTAAATGATGCACAACCCCGATGACAAGCCAAGCAATTGTTTCATACTTTTGGTGTTCTCAAACTTTTTCAATGTTCACGCAATACATGAGCGTGAGCCGTGGACATAGCACTATGTGGAATAGAATGGTGGTTGTGGAGAAGAAAAAAGGGAGAAGATAGTATCACATAACCTAGGCGTGTCAACGGGCTATGGAGATGCCAATCAATAGATATCAATGTGACTGAGTAGGGATTGCCATGCAATAGATGCACTAGACCTATAAATGTATGAAAGCTCAACAAAAGAAACTAAGTGGGTGTGCATCCAACTTTCTTGCTCACGAATACCTAGGGCATTTGAGGAAGACCATCGTTGGAATATGAAAGTGATAGCATAGGAGACTCTCTATCATGAAGATCATGGTGCTACTTTGAAGCACAAGTGTGGAAAAAAGGATAGTAGTATTGCCCCTTTTTATTTATTTACTCTTTTTTGGGCCTTTTTTATTTGGCCTTTTTCATTGGGACAATACTCTATGAATGATGATCATCACACTTCTATTTATTTACAACTCAATGATTACAACTCGATACTAGAACAAAGTATGACTCTATATGAATGCCTCCGGCGGTATACCGGGATAGCAATGATGCATGAGTGACTTATATGAAAGAATTATGAACGGTGGCTTTGCCGCAACTAAAATGTCAACTACATGATCATGTGAAGCAATATGACAATGATGGAGCGTGTCATAGTAAACGGAACGGTGGAAAGTTGCATGGTAATATATCTCGGAATGGCTATGGAAATGCCATGATAGGTAGGTGCGCGGTATTAGTGAGGCTAGCAATGGTGGAAGGGTGAGAGTGCGTATAATCCGTGGACTCAACATTAGTCATAAAGAACTCACATACTTATTGTAGAAATCTATTAGTTATCGAAGCAAAGTACTACGCACATGCTCCTAGGCGGATAGATTGGTAGGAAAAGACCATCGCTCGTCCCCGACCGCCACTCATAAGGAGGACAATCAATAAATACATCATGCTCCGACTTCTTAACATAAGGGTTCACCAAACGTGCATGCTACGGGAATCACAAACTTCAACACAAGTATTTCTCAAATTCACAACTACTCTACTAGCACGACTCTAATATCACCATCTCCATATCTCAAAACAATTATCAAGTTTCAAACTTCTCATAGTATTCAACACACTCATAAGAAAATTTTCTATTAATCTTGAATGCCTAAAATAATTAAAGCAAATTACCATGCTGTTTTGTAGGACTCTCAAAATAATCTAAGTGAAGCATGAGAGAACATAAGTTTCTATAAAATAAATCCACCATCGTGCTCTAAAAGATATAAGTGAAGCACTAGAGCAAAAACTATATAACTCAAAAGATATAAGTGAAGCACATAGAGTATTCTAAAATTTCCGAATCATGTGTGTCTATCTCAAAAAGGTGTGTGCAGCGAGGATGATTGTGGAAAACTAATAAATAAAGACTCAAATAATACAAGACGCTCCAAGCAAAACACATACCATGTGGTAAATAAAAATATAGCTCCAAGTAAAGTTACCGATAGAAATAGACGAAAGAGGGGATGCCTTCCGGGGCATCCCCAAGCTTTGGATTTTAGGTGTACTTAAATAATCTTGGGGGTGCCATGGGCATCCCCAAGCTTAGGCTCTTGCCACTCCTTGTTCCATAATCCATCAAATCTTTACCCAAAACTTGAAAACTTCACAACACAAAACTTAAAGTAGAAAATCTCATGAGCTCCGTTAGCAAAAGAAAACAAAACACCACTTCAAGGTACTGTAATGAACTCATTATTTATTTATATTGGTGTTAAAAATACTGTATTCCAACTTCTCTATGGTTTATTAAACTATTTTACTAGCCATAGATTCATCAAAATAAGCAAACAACACACGGAAAACAGAATCTGTCAAAAACAGAACAGTCTGTAGTAAGCTACAGCTAACGCAAGTTCTGGAACCCCAAAAATTATAAAATAAATTTCTGGACCTGAGGAATTTATCTACTAATCATATTTAAAAATAATTAACTAAATAGAACTTTCCAAATAAAAATGGCAGCAGTTCTCGTGAGCGCTAAAGTTTCTGTTTTTTAAAGCAAGATTAAAAAGACTTTCCCCAAGTCTTCCCAACGGTTCTACTTGGCACAAACACTAATTAAACACAAAAAACCAAACCAAAACAGAGGCTAGATAAATTATTTACTAAACAGGAGAAAAAAGCAAGGAATAAAAATAAAATTGGGTTGCCTCCCAACAAGCGCTATCGTTGAACGCCCCTAGCTAGTCATAAAAGCAAGGATAGATCTAGGTATTGTCATCTTTGGAAGGCAATCCATAAGTGGCTCTCATAATAGATTCATAAGGTAATTTAATTTTCTTTCTAGGGAAGTGGTCCATGCCTTTCCTTAACGGAAATTGGAACCTAATATTCCCTTCCTTCATATCAATAATTGCACCAATCGTTCTAAGGAAAGGTCTACCAAGAATAATAGTACATGAAGGATTGCAATCTATGTCAAGAACAATAAAATCCATGGGCACATAATTCCTATTTGCAACAATAATAACACCATTAATTCTTCCCATAGGTTTCTTAATAGTGGAATCTACAAGGTGCAAGTTTAAAGAGCAATCATCAAAATCACGGAAACCTAGCAAATCACACAAAGTCTTTGGAATCGTGGAAACACTAGCACCCAAATAACACAAAGCATAGCATTCATGATCTTTAATCTTAATTTTAATAGTAGGTTCCCACTCATCATAAAGGTTTCTAGGGATAGAAACTTCCAACTCAAGTTTTTCTTCATAAGATTGCATCAAAGCATCAACGATATGTTTGGTAAAGGCTTTATTTTGACTATAAGCATGAGGAGAATTTAGCACGGATTGCAACAAGGAAATACAATATATCAAAGAGCAATTATCATAATTAAATTCCTTGAAATCCAAAATAGTGGGTTCATTAATATTTAAAGTTTTGACTTCTTCAATCCCACTTTTAACAATTTTAGCATCAAGATCTAAAGACTCCGAATTTTTGGAATGTCTTCTAGGTAAAGGTGGATCATATTCAGTACCATCATTATCAAGATTCATGTTGCAAAACAAATATTTAATAGGGGACACATCAATAACTTTTAGATCTTCATCTTTATTATCATGGAAACTAGAAGAACACGCTTTTATAAAGCAATCTTTCTTAGCACGCATCCTAGCGGTTCTTTCTTTGCACTCATCAATGGAAATTCTCATAGATTTGAGAGACTCATTGATATCATGCTTAGGTGGAATAGATCTAAGTTTCAAATAATCAACATCAAGAGAAATTCTATCAACGTTCCTAGCCAACTCATCAATCTTAAGCAATTTTTCTTCAATCAAAGCATTGAAATTCTTTTGCGAGGTAATAAATTGGTTAATATTAGATTCAAAATCAGAGGGTATCTTATTCAAATTTCCATAAGAATTGTTGTAGGGATTACCACAATTATTAGGGGAATTACTAGGATATGGCCTAGGATTATAGTTTCCTCTATATGCGTTGTTACCAAAATTATTCCGAGCAACAAAATTCACATCCAAAGATTCATTATTATTCTCAATCAAAGTAGACAAAGGCACATCATTAGGATCAGAAGAAACACTTTTATTAGCAAATAATTTCATAAGTTCATCCATCTTACCACTCAAAACATTAATTTCTTCTATCGCATGCACTTTCTTATTAGTAGATCTTTCAGTGTGCCATTGAGAATAATTAACCATAATATTATCTAGGAGTTTAGTATCTTCTCCTAAAGTGATTTCCATAAAAGTGCCTCCCGCGGCCGAATCTAAAAGATTTCTAGAAGCGAAATTCAATCCAGCATAATTTTTTTGTATAATCATCCACAAATTCAAACCATGTGTAGGGCAATTACGTATCATTAATTTCATCCTCTCCCAAGCTTGTGCAACATGTTCATGATCAAGTTGCTTAAAATTCATAATATCGTTTCTAAGAGAGATGATCTTAGTGTGAGGAAAATACTTAGAGATAAAATCATCTTTGCACTTATTCCACGAATCAATACTATTTTTAGGCAAAGACGAAAACCAAGCTTTAGCACGATCTCTAAGTAAAAAAGGAAATAGCTTCAATTTAACGATATCATTGTCCACATCTTTCTTCTATTGCATATCACACGGATCAACAAAGTTGTTTAGATGGGTAGTGGCATCTTCACTAGGAAGGCTAGAAAACGGATCTTTCATGATAATATTCAGCAAAGCAGCATTTATTTCACAAGATTGAGCATCGGTAAGAGGAGCAATCGGAGTGCTAATAAAATCATTGTTGTTGGTATTGGTAAAAGTCACACAATTTGGTATTATCTTGAGCCATCGTGACAAGCAAGCAATCTGACACACAAGCAAACAAGAAACGGGCAAAAAGAGGCGAATAGAGAAAGAGAGGGAGGATGGAGAGAGAGAGAGGGCGAATAAAACGGCAAGGGTGAAGTGGGGGAGAGGAAAACGAGAGGCAAATGGCAAATAATGTAATGCAGGAGATAAGGGTTTGTGATGGGTACTCGGTATGTTGACTTTTGCGTAGACTCCCCGGCAACGGCGCCACAAATCCTTCTTGCTACCTCTTGAGCACTGCGTTGGTTTTCCCTTGAAGAGGAAAGGATGATGCAGTATAGCAGCGTAAGTATTTCCCTCAGTTTTTGAGAACCAAGGTATCAATCCAGTAGGAGGCCACACACGAGTCGCTCACACCTACACAAACAAATAAACTCCTCGCAACCAACGCGATAACGGGGTTGTCAATCCCTTCACGGTCACCTACGAGAGTGAGATATGATAGATATGATAAGATAATATTTTTGGTATTTTTATGATAAAGAGAAATAAAGATGCAAGTAAAATAAATGGCAAAGTAAATAACAAAGTATTGGAAGATTAATATGATGGAAAATAGACCCGGGGGCCATAGGTTTCACTAGAGGCTTCTCTCGAGAGCATAAGTATTACGGTGGGTGAACAAATTACTGTTGAGCAATTGATAGAATTAAGCATAGTTATGAGAATATCTAGGTATGATCATGTACATAGGCATCACGTCTGAGACAAGTAGACCGACTCCTGCCTGCATCTACTACTATTACTCCACACATCGACAGCTATCCAGCATGCATATAAAGTATTAAGTTCAAGAGAACAGAGTAACGCTTTAAGCAAGATGACATGATGTATAGGGATAAACTCATGCAATATGATATAAACCCCATCTTGTTATCCTCGATGGAGACAATACAATACGTGCCTTGCTGCCCCTTCCGTCACTGGGAAAGGACACCGCAAGATTGAACCCAAAGCTAAGCACTTCTCCCATTGCAAGAAAGATCAATCTAGTAGGCCAAACCAAACTGATAATTCAAAGAGACTTGCAAAGATAACCAGTCATACATAAAAGAATTCAAAGAAGATTCAAATATTGTTCATAGATAAACTTGATCATAAACCCACAATTCATCGACCTCAACAAACACACCGCAAAAGAAGATTGCATCGAATAGATCTCCACAAGAGAGGGGGAGAACTTTGTATTGAGATCCAAAAAGAGAGAAGAAGCCATCTAGCTAATAACTATGGACCCGTGGGTCTGAAGTAAACTACTCACACTTCATCGGAGAGGCTATGGTGTTGATGTAGAAGGCCTTCGTGATCGATACCCCTCCGGCGGAGCTCCAGAAAAGGCCCCAAGATGGGATCTCATGGATACAGAAAGTTACGGCGGTGGAATTAGGGTTTTGGCTCCGTATCTGGTAGTTTGGGGGTACGTAGGTATATATAGGAGGAAGGAGTACGTCGGTGGAGCAACATGGGCCCCACGAGGGTGGAGGGCGCGCTTGGGGGGTAGGCACGCCCCCTACCTCGTGCCTTCCTAGTTGATTGCTTGACGTAGGGTCAAAGTCCTCTGGATCATGTTCGTTCTGAAAATCACGTTCCCGAAGGTTTCATTCCGTTTGGACTCCGTTTGATATTCTTTTTCTGCGAAACCCTAAAATAGGCAAAAAAAACAGCAATTCTGGGTTGGGCCTCCGGTTAATAGGTTAGTCCCAAAAATAATATAAAAGTGTATAATAAAGCCCAATAATGTCCAAAACGGGATATAATATAGCATGGAACAATCAAAAATTATAGATACGTTGGAGATGTATCACGCCTCCCCCCTTGCTCCTTTATATACGGGGGCAAGGGGCACCCTAGAGCACACAAGTTGATCTGTTGATCTATTCCAGCCGTGTGCGGTGCCCCCCTCCACCATATTCCACCTCAGTTATATCGTAGCGGTTCTTAGGTGAAGCCCTGCGTCAGTAGCAACATCATCACCGTCATCATGCCGTCGTGCTGACGAAACTCTCTCGTGAAGCTCTGCTGGATCGGAGTTCGTGGGACGTAATCGAGCTAAATGTGTGCTAGACTCGGAGGTGCCGTACGTTCGGTACTTGGATCGGTCGGATCGTGAAGACGTACGACTACATCAACCGCGTTGTGCTAACGCTTCCGCTTTCAGTCTACGAGGGTACGTGGACATACTCTCCCCTCTCGTTGATATGCATCACCATGATCCTGAGTGTGCGTAGGAATTTTTTTGAAATTACTACGTTCCCCAACACCCATGCCAACGGCAGCCGCAACCTAGCCCCATCGAAACTTTTTTTCTTCGAGGTGAACCAATCGAAAACTCCTTCGAGAAAGGGGAATGACATCCAAGGATGCCTTCATCACTAGTACCGACCTCCGTCGACCAATGCTTTCGCCTAGAGTCCAACACGCTCCACCTTTGTGAGCCTCATGGGAGGAGGCTTAGTCACCAACGAACACAATAAAGATGTGTATTGCACCACACACGCCATGACACCAAGGAGATCTGTCCATAGGCAACCCACACCGCCACAACCACCCGCATCCCGCCACCGCCGCCACCACGTGCCAAATTGTTGACCCTAGCATTAACACATCGCTGAACCACTACCAGAATCCAACCTTGCCACCACACACCATCCACACATGCCCAAGTCTACCCACCACACCACCACAAGACGAAGCCCGCAACCACTAGCACACGTCTGCGCCCCCACACGAACAAGGGGCTTCCGCGGCATTCCGCGAGCGGTCGCACTTGGCCGCGTCGGTGCAGGCCTCGACGGCCAGCTCCGAGGCTGGAGCTAACAGACCGGTTGCTGCCCAGATCCATGCCCTCGAGCCCGCACAAAGGTAGCCACAACTGTTGCTAAAGTGTCACAGAATAGGCCCGTGCTTGCACACGTAGCCCCCCACTGTCGGTGTCAAAACCGGCGGATCTCGGGTAGGGGGTCCCGAACTGTGCGTCTAGGATCGATGGTAACAGGAGATGGGGGACACAATGTTTTACCCAGGTTCGGGCCCTCTCTATGGAGGTAATGCCCTACATCCTGCTTAATTGATCCCGATGAATATGAGTATTACAAGAGTTGATCTACCACGAGATCGTAATGACTAAACCCTAAAATTCTAGTCATGCTATGATTATGAGGATTCGGTCTATCTACGGACCTATCCCTCCAGTTTATATAGATACGGGAGGGATCTAGGGTTACACAAGGTCGGTTACAAAGAAAAGAATCTTCATAGTTGGTTGCCAAGCTTGCCTTCCACGCCAAGGAGAGTCCTATCTAGACATGGGTGGAGTCTTCGGTCTTTGTATCCTTACGACCCATCAGTCCGGCCCATATCCAATAGATCGGACACCCGAGGACCCCTTAGTCCAGGACTCCCTCAGTAGCCCCTAAACCAGGCTTCAATGACGATGTGTCCGGCGTGCAGATTGTCTTCGGCATTGCAAGGCGGGTTCTACTTTCCGAATACTCTAGGATAGTCTTCGGATGAAACAAAGGTGTCCAGATCTGCAACACAAGTACCACACACAACCGCAAGGAATATGGTATTTCACGAGTCCCATCTACTGACAACTTTTTGCACGATGACATCACATCTGTTCGGTCACTATATCGAATCGTTTTTGTCCGTTGTTCCGCGCTTCGAGATGCGGTTTCCATTGGCACGTCTTGTCAAAGCATAGATCGTGTCCCTTATTGCGGGATTTTCATCAATGCGGGCGTGGGTAACCCAACCGTGCCATTTACATAGCCCTTGGGAATAGGCGAGTTTTAGTGCGAGTGGGAGGCGTTTGATATTCACTGCCTTTATAAGGGGATAAGGATTCCCCCTTCTTATCCCACGCCTTCTCTCTTCCTCTGCTCTTCCACTCTTGAGCTCCAGCGCCCAAGTTCTCATCTTCTTTCCACTCGAGCAAGCACTCAACCATGTCCGGATCCGGAGTTCAAGACAAGTGGATGGTCTCCTCCGTCAAGGAGAAGGACATTACTGAGCTTCGGGTGGCCGGGTACCTAGCGAAGGAAATCGCCCACTGTCTTCCGGCCCAAGGGCAAGTCATCCCCACACTGAAGCCTAATGAGAGGGTGGTATTAGTCCCTCATTTTTTTCCGCGGGCTAGGGTTTCCATTCCACCCTTTCGTCTGCGGGCTAATTTACTATTACGGGATAGACTTCCATGATCTATCCCCAAACTCTTTCCTCAACATCTCGGCGTTCATCGTCGTGTGTGAGGCCTTCCTCCGCATCCATCCCCACTTCGGGCTGTGGCTCAAGGTCTTCAACATGAAGCCGAAGTTGGTGGATGGCCAGCAGACGGAGTGCGGAGGAGCCATGGTGAGTAAGATGACCAATGTCTCCTAGCCGAAAGGCACTTTCATGGAGACTGTCAAGGAATGGTAGAAACAATGGTTCTACATCACAGAACCCCGCGGCGCAAACTGGGCCGGAGCTGCCGAATTCAACTCTGACGCTCCAATGAGCTTCGGGTTGAGAAGAGCCCGAATTAGTCTTCATCAGATGAGCTGATAGCGCTGCAGACGCGCTTCCAAAGCATGGTGGACAAATATATCAAGCTCGTAGACGTAATCCAGGTGATGCTAGTTGATACGTCTCCAACGTATCTACTTTTCCAAACACTTCTGCCCTTGTTTTTGACTCTAACTTGCATGATTTGAATGGAACTAACCCGGACTGACGTTGTTTTCAGCAGAATTACCATGGTGTTATTTATGTGAAGGAGCAAATGTTCTCGGAATGACCTGAAACTTCACGAAGCCACTTTTCAGAAAATAAGAAAAATACCTGCAAAAGATGAAGGTCATGGGGCCCACCACCTCCCCACGAGGGTGGGGGCACGCCCCCTACCTCGTGGGCCCCCTGTTGACTCTCCGACTCCAACTCCACCTCCATATATTGAGTTTCGGGGAGAAAAAAATCAGAGAGAAGAAATCATCGTGTTTTACGATACGGAGCCGCCGCCAAGCCCTAAAACCTCTCGGGAGGGCTGACCTGGAGTCTGTTCGGGGCTCCGGAGAGGGGAATCCGTCGCCATCGTCATCATCAACCATCCTCCATCACCAATTTCATGATGCTCACCGCCGTGCGTGAGTAATTCCATCATAGGCTTGCTGGACGGTGATGGGTTGGATGGGATCTATCATGTAATCGAGTTAATTTTGTTAGGGTTTGATCCCTAGTGTCCACTATGTTCTGAGATTGATGTTGCTATGACTTTGCTATGCTTAATGCTTATCACTGGGGCACGAGTGCCATGATTTCAAATCTGAACCTATTATGTTTTCATCAATATATGAGTGTTGTTGATCCTATCTTGCAAGTCTATAGTCACCTATTATGTGTTATGATCCGTTAACCCCGAAGTGACAATAATCGGGATACTTACCGGTGATGACCATAGTTTGAGGAGTTCATGTATTCACTATGTGTTAATGCTTTGTTCCGGTAATCTATTAAAAGGAGGCCTTAATATCCCTTAGTTTCCGTAAGGACCCCGCTGCCAAGGAGGGTAGGACAAAAGATGGCATGCAAGTTCTTTTCCATAAGCATGTATGACTATATTCGGAATATATGCCTACATTATATCAATGAACTAGAGCTAGTTCTGTAACACCCTAGGTTATGACTGTTACATGATGAACCGCATCTGGCATAATTCTCCATCACTGATCCATTGCCTACGACCTTTCCACATATTGTTCTTCGCTTATTTACTTTTCCGTTGCTATTGCTATCATCACTACAAAATACCAAAACTTTACTTTTACTATTGTTACCTTTTGCTACTGTTACCACTACTATCATATTACCTTGCTACTAAACACTTTGTTGTAGATATTAAGTTTCCAGGTGTGGTTGTATTGACAACTCAACTGCTAATACTTGAGAATATTTTTTGGCTCCCCTTGTGCCGAATCAATAAATTTGGGTTGAATACTCTACCCTCGAAAATTGTTTCGATCCCCTATACTTGTGGGTTATCACTAGTTCGCCGAAGTCTCCCTCTATGGGAGTTCAATCCGAAGAAGCACCATACCCTGAAGAGGCTCTTCAAAACCACTCACGAAGACGCCTGGAAGTTGCTCTTCAAGGGCAACGAGACACCGACGGCCACAGATTCGGACCGCGGGCACGACATTAACCACCTCGCCAACGAGGTATGTTATTTTTAACGCATCCCCTACTTGCTTGTTTCAAGGATGATATCTAAGCTTTTATTATCATTCCTTCTTCAGGACTGGATGAAGAGGGCGAAGCGGATACAGTGTCCGGCTCCGCTGCCTGAAGAACCAGTCATCCCGCATTTAGCGAAGATGCTGGTGCCGGCGCCCTATACGGCACCGGCGAAGAAGGCCAAGGGGGCCCGGAGTGGCCCCCGCCGCAAGGGCGCTTCAGACGTGACGTCCGAAGACAAGACCTGCTCCTCCGCCACCAAAGACGACGATGATGAGGAGGAGGAAAGAGATTCTCCCCCTGATGGGGGGAGGAAGAAGAGGGCGGCCTCCACAATTCTGGAGGCGGAGGCGCCCAAGAAGGGGAAAGGCATTCTCGAGGGCAGCTCCGCGTGGGACGTCGACTGCAGTCCGGAGCGGTGCCCCCGGAACAAGCACCTGGCCACATCGTGAGTGCTAAGAACCCGTACATGTCCATTTATCTGGCTTTTCTGCCTTATGCTATTTTATATGATTTAATCATGTTATTGTAGTCCGGCCCACGATAGCTCCCAGCGATCCTCATCAAGAGGCTCGTTGGACTCAAAGGAGATGGCCAGCGAGACACCGCCGGCCGCTTACTCTCCCAAGGCCAAGGGAGACAACGAGATGCTCTCCCAAAGGATCTTCAAAGGCCAAGGGGAGGTTCAGGAGCCCGTCATGGCAGCACCGGAGGGCGACACCTCGGCCGTCGGACACATGGGGGAATAGACCCCCATGGAGACTAACGATGGGGGCCGTGCTCAATTCGGCCCCCATATCAGCACGGATCCGGAGACCCATACGGCCCCGGAGTCTGACAAGCAGCTTCCTTCAAGAGGAGGCATGCCTGCCCCATCGGCGACCTCTGTCCAACCAGAGGCGCCGGACAATCTATTGGAAGCGCTACGGGGCGCTTCCATTGTGGAAGAACACCGTATCCATATGGGTATGGTGATTGAGAAGGTTCAGTCCGTTAAAAGCGGACTGACCCAAGCCTGCAGCATCCTGCTGACGGGTTTTGAGGTAAGCGGCGCTTAACCGAGAAAATCCCCACATAGACAGTAGTCCCTAAGACATTGTCCGGTGTTCGGAAAGAAAAGCCGGACAGAGGATCAATTAAATTTCGCAGGAAACTAACCGAACTGTGTTTGATATGAATAAGCAGGCGTCGCTGCTGGCCGCGACTTCTCACACTGCCGAAGTCTCCGGACTAAAGCACAAACTGGAGCGGGCAAAAGAAGAGCTCAGCCAGGCGAGGAAGCAGCTGGAAGACCAGCAAGGTATGCAATGGCAAGCTATATATTGAGAAAGAGTAAATGATCTATACTGACTGTAATGTCATTATATTTGTATGGGCGATGACCGAGGTCGAGGCCCTGAAAAAGGCCCTGGCCGAAGCCGAGCGGAAAGCTGTCAAGGAGCAGACCGCTCGCAAGAAGATGAAGGCCCAGCTGAACAAGGTCCAGCAAGAGATCCAGGATGCGGTGAAGAAGTACGAGACCCTGGAGGGCGATGTTTTGGCTCGAGAGGCCGAACTCTCCAAGGCTCGTCAAAGCGCAGAAGCGGCCTGGGTTGAAGCCCAGGGTGCCCTCCAGGAGATCCAAGAGGCCAGGAAGATCGCGGCGGGTAAGGCTTTTAGTATGCAAAGCAAGTATATGAAGAATATGTATTTCTTACTAACCCGGATACGGAGTTCTCCAAGAGCCTTTGCAGATCTGCCGCGTAGTGTGTCCGACGCCGCGGAGTTCTTCCGAGCCGAAGAAGGGATCTCCACAGAGAAATTGTTTTGGTTGCAGTATCTTTCGCCAGAGCATCCCGTGCCCTTCACCGATCAGCTAAAATAGCTGGTGGAGCTGTATAGGGTGGCCGAAATAGCCATGAAGGATTTTATAATCCGGCTGTGGCCAGCCGAAGCTATGCTCAGAAGCTACTTCGGGCTTGTGAAGCGGCTGGTGAATGCCTGTCCTCAGCTGGACGCCGTTAAGCGATCAGCCTGTATTGAAGGTGTGCGCATGGACTTCGCCCGCTGCAAGATGTGGTGGGCGAAGATGGATGCCATCGAGCTGACCAAGGGGCCGCCAGAGGGCAAGGAGCACCGCACACACGAGCGCTATTTTGCAAATGTCCTAGAGGGGTCTCGCATTGTAGCAACACAGTGTGGGAAAGACATTATTTTCGAATGAATACATTCATGTTGTCTTTTGCTTTGTATGATGAAACAAAACTTTTATGTAATATAATGCTTAAAAAAATTCTCCTCCTGTGCGGCCGTTTTATGTGAAATCTGAGAGTTGGCCATTCGTCGGCTTCTTCCCCCACGTAGGAAATATGGGGGTGTTTGGGATGTAATATAAACACTCCTGATCCAATTGTTTGGTCCTTGAAGGAGGTGTTTAGCGCGATGAACCAGGCAATCGGACTATGTGGCTTTAGCACTCTCACTTAGCCCTAGGAGTTCGACAATAAAAATATATGTGCAACCCCTAGTATCCGGACTAGGATGCTGTAAACACTTGATCGGGTATGTACCAATCCCTCGCGTAATGTGGAAAAAATCTCTAAGGATCTGAGACCTCCGAAGAGCTGACCGGCTCTCGCCGCATCATGACAGTCATTTTTCGGCTTTCTCTACTGAGGTGCTCACTTGGATAAACCAAGGCACAATCGCAGTAGTTCTCCCATTACTACCCTAGCCGATATAGCAGAATGTAAGGTAGCAAGCACAGGAGCCGGGCAACCCAACTATTGACCAAAGACATGATTCGGAGCCAATGCATATAGTGCTAAATTCGGGGTGTCGAACTATACTGTAAAAGTGTTCGGACTTTTGTTGCCATGTTGTGGGGCACTATGAAGCACCTGGCAAATTGGAACGCACCCGAGTGTACAGGTGTTATCTGATAGAATTACCAGAAAGGAAAAGGCAAAGAGAAAGAAAAAGGAAGAACCAGTGGTAAGCTAGAGCCGTGAAAATTTGGGCCGCAAACTGCTTCTATTATAATTTCATTGGTGCGTTAAAGCGCATTTATACAAGTAATGCAATAAGTGGAAAGGATATTTACTATGCCTTCACCAAGAGAGAGCTGCGTGTGGGTCCTGAAGATAGGTAAAGGGATTGTTAAAGAGACCATCTAAGAGTTTCCCAGTAGGTCCATGTTTTGTTGTCTTGGTGTTTTTATCCTTCGAAAAGAATTGATGGTCAAGCCGCCATGAAAGGCCTGTAAAAAATAAAAAGAAAAGAAAAAAGAGAAATAGTGAAAGTATGAGTGTCTGGGGCGGTCGAGCCGTATTGCGGATCACAAGATGATTATGCCTCCATCCGGGTCCATGGTATTTTTAGTGTGTAATTATGTACGTGTGGTACGATGGCCGCCACTTGGTCAAGACGGGGACGGAGGCCAAATTGCTAGTCGAGCTCATGACGAGCCGAGTTGTCCTTCTGCAGAATGGTTCATACTCTCTTGACAGTGTCCGAGGGATCGGCTGCCGAGTTGAGTTTCTGCTTGACAAGGCCGCCTTGTACCTCTGCGGCTAAGGCAGCGGTGTGCTCCTCGGTGCGGAGGGAGCGTTCCATATTTCCATTGACTGTTATGACGCCGCGTGGTCCGGGCATCTTAAGCTTGAGATAAGCGTAGTGTAGCACCGCATTGAATCAAGCAAATGCGGTTCATCCGAGAAGTGTGTGGCAGCTGCTGCGGAAGGGGGAGATATCAAAGATTAACTCCTCACTTCGGAAGTTGTTCGTATACCTGAAGACAACCTCTAGTGTGACTGAGCCCATGCAACGGGCCTCTACGCCCGGTATGACTCCTTTAAAGGTAGTCTTTGTGGGCTTGATCCTTGATGGGTTAATGCCCAATTTGCGCATTGTATCCTGATAGAGCAAGTTGAGGCTACTTCCACCGTCCATCAGGACTCGAGTCAGGTGGAACCCATCAATTATTGGGTCCAGGACCAGTGCGGATGAACCGCCATGACGGATACTGGTCGGATGATCCCGACGATCAAAAGTGATCGGGCATGACGACCATGGATTAAATTTTGGGGCATCTGGCTCTATCGCGTAGACGTCCCTGAGCGCGCGCTTGCGCTCCCTCTTGGGGATGTGGGTAGCGTATATCATGTTTACCAATTTGACCTGAGGAGAGAACTTCTTCTGTCCCCCTGTGTTCGGCGGCCAGGGCTCCCCGTCCTCGTCTTTGCTTTGCGATCCCTTATCCTTGTTTTCGGCATTTAACTTGCCGGCCTGTTTAAAAACCCAACTATCTCTATTGGTATGATTGGGTGGTTTGTCTGGGGTGCCATGAATCTGGCACGGACGATCGAGTATGTGGTCCAGGCTAGACGGGACCGAATTGTTCTTTTTGAACGGCTTCTTTCGTTGACCAGGCTTAGAGCCACCGAATCCGGCATTGACTGCCGAGCTCCACTTCCACTACAAAACGACGCGGCTCACTCCCCGCGTCACGTAGCTGCTCTCCGCCGTCGATTTGGTCGCCGGAGACGCAAACCCGAGCCCCTCCGCCGCGTCTGGCCTCGCCGGTGGCTAAACGCCGGCGGGTTTGACCCATGGACTTGACTGGGTGGGCCAGGTTGACTTCCCCCCTGAGCCTATGACAGGTGGGGCCGCCTGTTAATTAGATTAGGATTAGTGCTAACTAATTTTAGTTAGTTTAAGTCAATGACATGCGGGCCCAGGCCCCACTGACAGTTAGTTAGTATTAACTAAACTCTGTTAGTTAGCTAAGACACTGACAGACGGGGCCCACCAGTCAGGTTTGACCTGGGCTGGCGCCTTTGACTCGCTGATGTCACAGTGACGCAGTGCTGACGCAATTATTCATTTTCGGGATTTATTCTTATATAGGAAATTCCAGAAAATAGACTAAACTTCTAAAAATCATAGAAAATCAACCATAGCTCCAAATCAAACAAATTATATATGAAAAATGATCAAAAAAATTCAATCTATCCATCTGTAATGGTTTCATGCATGACAAAACACTTTAACCTTGCTGTTTAGGTGAAACAAGCTAATATAATTATTATGCATAAGAGCTTAATCTTTCATTTGAATCTTTGATTCAAATGGACCCATTTCAACTTGTTTCACATTGCATTAGGACGGACACATCATTTTGCCATGTCATAGCATGCATCATATTGGTGCATATTGCCATGTGTTGATTATACTATGTGGTGTCTTTCATGGTAGGTTCTGCCTCCGAGGATATCTACGAGTATCCAACTGAAGGGCAGTACCCTACTACCACTCCATTAGGCAAGCAGCCCCATTGATCATATCGATACAATCCCATGTTCTCGCCTTTGCTCTCATTTACTACATTAAGACAACAACGTTTCAAACTACTGTGTGCTACGGTAGTTGGACCCTTATCCTCTGCATGACCTGTCATTGCCACAGAAACTAGATGAAACCCACTAGCATGTGTAGGATTTGATTGAGCCATGTATGTGTTTCCTACCTTGCTATGCCTGCTATGCTTAGAGTTGTGTCAGGTTTGGTTCATCTGGGTGATGGGCTAGAGTGAAATGATTATGTCGGTAATGTGAGGGATGTGTTCAACATGATTTGGTAAAGGTATTGATGAGAGGCCATGTAGGAGTACATGGTGGGTTGTTTCATTGAGGCCGTCCATAAGAACTGAGATTTGTATGCGTGATTTAAGATTCAGCTACTACCACACATTTGGCCCTGAAATATGACCCCACTCGACTTACTGACCCCTCTCGTCCTTTGTCTAGGAGTTGCAACTAGTTTTTAGTGTTTGTAGGTTATGTGTTAGCGGCCGTGCGTAGGGCTGACCCTAGGGGTGGGCTATGACGCGGTAGATACACTGTGGCCGGGTATGCCGGGCACCCGTTTGGCGTCTCGGGACCCTGTACACATCGTTTGGGGCCGTTGAGGACACCTCGGCCGGATTTCCTTGCGGATGGAACCTGAATAGGCGATAAACCTGGACTAGAGACTTGTGCTATTAGTCAGGTCGTGGTCTACACCCACGTCGGATTTTGCTTGTAGTCTGCCGAGCACATGTCGTGTGCAGACGCGAAGTGGTGGAAACATGTGTGACAAAGTACACCCCTGCAGGGTATAAAACTATTCGAATAGCCGCGTCCGCGGTAAAGGACTACTTGGTTGCCTATACAGTTCATAGACAAGTTAATGGTTACTACTAAAAGACTCAAGATAAGTGTGAGTACCGAGGATGGCTCTCTCGCAGGATGACGAGGGAGAATCTCCGGTGGAGTATTGTGTTGGTGATTAGTGGACTCGTGTGCGAAAACTATTTTACTAGTGGTGTCCCGTTGGATAGCTTAGCCAAGAGTCAAAGCTGGCTTGCTGCAATAACTCCACCACCTTCTTGAGAATGAGCATGTATAGTAGGTTCTGATGTAAGACTTGTTGAGTACCTTTGTACGCATGTTTGCTTAATTACTATTTTCAGACAACAACACCGCCCCTCCGATGGGTTTTATGTAGATCTCGACGTCGATGAGTGACTTGCCACCCAGGTGGTGATCCTGTCCATGGAGGGCCCTATGTACGTAGACAGGCTTCGAGAAGCCTTCTTTCTTTCTAGTGTCTGTACTCAGACTATTTGCTTCCGCATGTGCTTGTATGCTTGTATGACTTGAGTGTTAGGTCATGTGACCCCTACCTGTATGAACATGTTATGTATGGCTCTTTGGAGCCTTTAAATAAAAGTAGTTGAGTTGTAGAGTTTTATTGTGATGCCATGTTGTATTTGCACATATCGAGCATATTGTGTGTATGATTGAAATGCTGGGTATGTGTGGGATCCGACAATATAGTTGTTTAGACTTGTCAGCCTCTCTTATGGGGAAATGTAGTCTAGTGCTCCTCGAGCCATAGTAGTCCGCTATAGCCCGGTTCACCGGAGTCCTGCTAGCCCAGCACTACTGCTCAGGACACTTGACTGGCCGACATGTGTTTCACTTCGTTCCTATGTCTGTCCCTTCGGGGAAATGTCACGCGGTGACTTCCGGGGTCCTGCCTAGCCTGCTACAGCCCGGGTTTCTACTACTTTTAGTATGTTGCTAGTTGAATCAGAACCTTGATATGATGTTGTTGAGTGGTATTGCAAACTGTTGTGGATGTCTCAAATCTTTTTCTGAGCATTTACAGCCGTTATGCTGTCCAATCTCCCCTAGAAAATTCTAATGCCTTTGCATTATTCTATGCTTTCAGATGGCCACCCGTTTGCAGAACCAAGTGGTTCGTCTGACCTGGTGCCTCGATGTGCCCGGCCACACGGCCATGTTGGTTCGAGTGATGGTCTAGTCAGGCTATCGGTGGTATCCGGAATATACCATCGAGGAGCAGTTCAGAGACTTCAACCAGAGCCAGTACCTCTGTACCGTCAGGATATATCCCTCTTATCATAGAGCCACTGAGCCCCTTCACTGTTCCTATGGACTTGGGGTCACTATTGAGATGTCGGTGCAGGATGCAGCCTATTCAATGATGACTATCATTCGAGCCAGGACTGCCTGGCTATAGAACACCGACTTCCGTTCCATGCCAGCCTCACTTCCTGGAGCACAGGGGTACTATCAGGCCTTGTACTATGACTCTACACATGAGGAGTCACTACTCCGCACCACTTCCGAGATGCTCGAGGATAAGGACCGCAAAAATTGGGCCTTGCATATGGAGCTTTTCCACACTCGTTCTGATCATTGGGCCACTTTGACTCGGTTTGCACCTGCGGTGCAGGCATGATACATGGACATGAGGGACCTGTACCCTGTGCGGTCTGGATTGCCAGATTGTATGGAGTGCGTGATGTAGGAGGCATCACCCCTCCTCGTGGTCCCCGTCTGCCACCACCTATGGGACCAAGGCCATATCCCAGTCCCTATGGTCCGCAGGCTCCGCAGGACCGTCTGTTCCTAGATGATCATGTTCCACTTCTAGGCTTTGGTGGTGACTTTTATGAGGATTACTACGGAGCTGTCTGAGCTAGTAGTAGTTTCACTAGTACTGTAATAGTTGTATTCTCTATAGTCATGCGTGACCCGTGGGATACGACTCGGTGTGTATCACGCTCCGGAGGTGTAGAAAAATAATGTATAGGAGCTTGGAATGCCTCCGATGAGATGTAATGTCTTTCATCGTAGTTGTACTCTAGCCTGGGCTTGTACTAAACTATGTACGGTGTGTATGACCAATGGTATATATATATATATGGCAGTTTCTATATTACCATGTCGTGCAATGAACATCTTAGCATTCCATGTTATCCATTACATTCTGCACTTCCTTGCTAAGTTTGTGCCATCCTTATCTAAACCGTTGTCTTGTTTTCTCCTAGGATGGTCAACACCCACAGCAACCCTGCTGCCCCGGAGCAGGGGGAAGCCAGTGTAGTTAGGGGTGAAAATCTGTCTCACCCGCCTTCTCTGGCCGAAGTGATGCTGGAGGCGGAAAGAAAAAAGCGTGAGACTAACCGCTTGCTGGAGCGGATTAAGCAGAACACTGCACGCCATCAGCGAAATGATTTGGTGTCAATCAATGACTTCATCAAGTTGTACCCACCAAAGTTCAATCATTCCGTCGAGCCCCTCGACGCGGATGACTGGCTCCGCAGCATCACACACAAGCTACGTTCTACTAACGTAGCCGAAGCTGATAAGGTTACCTATGCTGCCTATCACCTCGAAGGCCCTGCTAGCCTTTGGTGGGAAAACTTTGAAGCTATGTGCCCGGTCGGCCAAATCACTACTTGGGCTGAATTCAGTGAGGCTTTCCGTGAGCATCACATCCCGGAAGGTCTCATAGATCGCAAGAGGGAAGAGTTCTGCAATTTCACCCAAGGAAGACTCACTGTGGGTGCATATAGTCGTGAATTTGGGAATCTGGCACGATATGCTCCTGAAGAGGTATCCACCGACGCTAAGAAGCAGACAAGGTTCCGCAAGGGACTAAGCCCTGAGCATCGCCGCGATCTTCGTCTGCACGAGTGCACCTCCTTTCAGAAGTTGGTCAATAAAGCCATCAGTGCTAAGACAAGCCAGTCTGACTATGACGCTTCACGCAAGCACTCTTGTGATTTTGGCTCTTCATCCGGCTCTGGATCTCAGAAGCGCCGGGTGTGGATTCCAAGCACGGCACTGCCACCCAGGTTCATTCCGAGGCCATCCTTTGAGGCGCCTCGTCCCAACCAGCAGTATGCACCGCCCAAGCCCTATGGTGGCCCCGGTGCTAATGCTGCTCCACGCCCCAATGTTGTGACATGTTTCAAGTGTGGAGAGCCGGGTCACTATAGTCGAGAGTGTCCCCAGAACAACAACCCCAATCAGTCTGGAAACTCCGTTGGTCGTGGTAAGCCAGCGGGAAAGACATTCTACGCCAAGCCTGTCACCACTGCCCGTGGCCATGTCAACTATGTCTCAGCCAAGGAGGCTCATGAGGATCCTAACATCGTCCTTGGTACGCTCCTTGTTAATTGCCATTTGGCATCTGTTCTTTTCGATACTGGAGCATCTTGTTCATTCATATCTAAGAGCTATGCTCGATTGCATAACACAACATTCTATGACATGCCCACTACCATGGAAATTCAAACCCCTGGCTATAGATGGCAAACTTCTAGAGTAAGCCATGGGAATGCAATTCTTGTCGATAGACTTGTCTTCCTTGCATCCTTAATAGCTCTCAAGTCCTCGGACATAAACATCATCTTGGGTATGGACTGGATGTCAGCTCATTATGCTAAGATTGATTGTGCCACTAGAACCGTTCAACTTACTCACCCATCGGGCAAGACAGTCAATGTCTTAACTTGAGTGGCCAAGCGCCAGCTTTACTCCCTAAATGCCAACCCCCTTCCAGACCTTGAGGATATTCCGGTAGTCCGAGACTTTCTGGATGTCTTTCCAGAAGAACTGCCAGGTGTTCCACCTGACAGGGATGTCGAGTTCGTGATAGACCTTGTTCCAGGAACCGTTCCAATTTCTAGAAGACCCTATAAGATGGCACCCTTAGAACTAGCCGAGCTTAAGGACCAACTCGATGAGTCCTTGAAAAAGGGTTTCATCCGTCCTAGTTCCTCTCCTTGGGCTTGCCCCGTCCTCTTCGTCAAGAAGAAGGATGGAACGGATCGGATGGTTGTAGATTACCGACCTGTCAACTTGGTCACTATCAAGAACAAGTATCCGCTTCCCAGGATCAACGATCTATATGATCATCTCGCTGGATCCTCAGTCTTTTCCAAGATGGATTTGAGGTTGGGCTACCATCAAATCAAAATCAGAAACGGGGACATTCCCAAAACGGCCTTTGTTACTCGTTATGGCCAATACGAGTACACCATCATGTCCTTCGGTTTAACCAATGCCCCAGCCACCTTCTCTCGGTTAATGAACTCGGTCTTCATGGAGTATTTGGATATATTTGTCGTAGTATACCTCGATGATATACTCATCTACTCCAAGAATGAAGAGGAACATGCCGAACATCTAAGGCTGGTATTGACGAAACTTCGAGAGCATCGCCTTTATGCCAAATTCTCCAAGTGTGAATTTTGGTTGCCAGAAGTGACCTATCTAGGCCATGTAATCTCTGGTAAGGGTATTTCTATCAATCTCGAGCGAGTTCAAGCCGTCCTTGATTGGACTCCACCTGAGACGGTCAAGCAAGTTCGGAGCTTCCTTGGCTTAGCGAGCTATTGCCGCCGCTTCGTCGAGAATTTCTCCAAGGTTGCTAAACCTCTAACTGAAATTCTCAAGAAAGATAAAAAGTTCGAGTGGACCCCATAGTGCGAGTTCAGCTTTTAGGAACTGAAAAGAAGCCTGACATCTGCTCCCGTACTGGTAACACCAGATTTCTCCAAGGACTTTATTATCTATTGTGACGCCTCGCGACAAGGACTAGGTTGCATACTCATGCAAGATCGTCAGGTAATTGCCTATGCTTCACGACAATTACACCCACATGAGGAAAATTATCCCACACATGATCTAGAGCTTGCAGCTGTAGTCCATGCACTTAAAACTTGGAGACACTACCTTCTCGGTAATCGTTGCAAGATCTTCACCGATCACCAAAGTTTGAAATATATCTTCACCCAACCGGATTTGAATCTCAGGCAACGACGTTGGGTCGAGTTGATCCCGGATTACGAATTAGGAATAACTTACACCCGGGGCAAGGCCAATGTCATGGCTGATGCGCTAAGTCGTAAATCCTACTGTAACAACCTGATGTTACAACAAAGTCAACCACTTCTCCATGAGGAATTTCGTAAGCTTAATCTTCACATTGTTCCTCGAGGATTCCTATCCACCCTGGCGGCGAAGCCTAACCTTACGGATCAAATCATAGCTGCCCAGAAGCGTGATAAGGGCATATCCCGGATTAAGGAAAACATGGCTAGCGGAGTTGCTAGATGTTTTTCCATGGATGAGCGAGGTGTTGTCTTCCTCGAGAACCGCTTGGTGGTTCCCAAGAAACAACATCTACGCCAGTTGATTCTTAAGGAAGCTCATGAATCCCCTCTCACCATTCATCCCGGTAGTACTAAAATGTATCAAGACCTACGCCAGAGGTTTTGGTGGACTAGGATGAAGAGAGAAATTGCTCAATACATTGCTAGTTGCAACGTCTGTCGTCGTGTTAAAGCAGAGCACCAAGGGCCTGCTGGCACCCTTCAACCTTTGGCTATTCCTGAGTGAAAATGGGATAAAATCAGTATGGATTTCATTACTGGGTTTCCCAGGACCAAGAGAGGGAATACTGCTATCTTCGTCGTGATCGATCGTCTTTCCAAAGTAGCCCATTTCCTACCTGTTCGTGAGAGTATCACCGCTAGCCAGCTAGCTGACCTATATATCTCCCGAATAGTGTCTCTTCATGGTGTCCCATTGGAAATTAACTCAGACCGTGGGAGTCTCTTCACCTCTCGATTTTGGGAAAGTTTCCAAAATGCTATGGGAACTCGTCTCTCTGTTAGCACCGCCTTCCACCCTTAATCAAGTGGTCAAGTAGAGCGAGTCAATCAAATTCTGGAAGATACGCTCCGAGCTTCTGTCATCTCATTCGAAATGGGTTGGGAGAAATGCCTTCCATTCGCGGAGTTTGCTTATAACAATAGTTATCAAGCTAGCTTGGGCAAAGCTCCTTTCGAAGTTCTCTATGGACGAAAATGTCGAACGCCTCTTAACTGGTCAGAAACCGGGGAAAGATAACTTTTTGGCTCCGATATGATTCAGGAAGCAGAAGAGCAGGTTCGCGTTATTCGTGAGAAATTGAAAACAGCCCAATCTCGTCAAAAGAGCCAATATGATCGTAAACATAAGCTCGTGACTTATGAAGTCGGTGAGAAGGCTTACCTTCGGGTTACTCCGTTAAAGGGAACCCATCGTTTTGGTATCAAAGGCAAACTGGCTCCTCGTTACATTGGACCCTTTTGCATTCTTTTCAAACGAGGAGTAGTTGCCTACCAATTGGAAATATCTTCGCATCTTTCCAGAGTTCATGATGTCTTCCATGTTTCTCAACTCAGGCGTTGCTTCACGGATCCTATCCGTGGAGTGGACCACGAAACGCTTGATCTACAAGATAACTCTCATATCGGGAATATCCCGTTCGTATCCTTGATCAAGCCGAGCGTACCACTCGACGCCATAACATCAAGTTTCTCAAGGTTCAATGGTCACAACATTCCGAGAAAGAAGCCACTTGGGAAAGGGAGGATCGTCTTCGACTCGAGTACCCCACCTTCTTCCCGGAGGATCCTAAATCTCGGGACAAGATTCTTTTGAGTGGGGGTGAGATGTCACACCCTAGCTAGTTCATGCATTAGAGTGTTGCATCATGTCTACTTCTACAGAAACTTGAAATGGGGATGACAGAACCCCCAGCACCCCCTGGAAACAACTAGGGTTTACTAAAAATATTTTCAATGAACCCAAAATGCCCTTCACAAAATGTTCATCATTTCTGGATTGGGCTTAAACCCCTGGCAAAAATGGTGCACTCTTTTCTAGGACATTCTGGATTCTTTGAATTAAATCATAAGTATTTGAATTTGGGCATTTAAATGCTATAAAATATTTCAAATGCTCAAATAATTCTGGAAATAAGTGTGGGCTGTTGGAAATAATCTAAACAGAGCCTATGATTATTTTCAGGATTTTTTTAAGTGCCTAAGTATTTTTAATAAAGCCACAAACTTACAGAAAAATAGAAAAATAGAAATAAAAGAGGAGCAGGAAACTTACCTAGCCGCAGCCCACCTGGCAGCCCACCTGGCCAGCCCAGCACTGTGCTGGCCCGTGCCAGCCAGCTGCTTCTCCCTCGCCAAGCAGGCACAGAGGTGACGCCGGCGAGCACGAGCTCGCCATGGCGTCAGCTGCTTGCCGCCCGCGAGGCCAGGACACCTGGGCGAGCTCCACGTCACCGCCCCGACCCCGTGGACATCTCATTCGCCCCCTGCCTCTCTCCCTCGCTCCCCTGAAGCCATGGCTGACGCAGCTGCCGCCGTCTTGCCGACGTAGACGTAGCCACCGTCGTCCCAGTGTAACCCCATCGTGCCCACGAGCTCCACAACATCTCCCTCGACCTCCTCGACGAGCCACGAGGCCTCGGATGCGCTGCAACGCCGCCACCGCTGTCGTTCCCCTCGTCGGCCACCGGAGATTGTCACCGACGATTTGCCGCCTCCCAAGCTTCCTCGAGCCCGCTTTGACGCCCGCTGCACTCGCCGTGAGCTCCTCTTTCTTCTTCCCCTAGCCACGCCGCTCGAGCTGCCCTCTAACCCCGTTGGCCATCACGGCCGAGAGCTCGGCTCTGCTGGCCATGTCGCCGCCGTGGCCACAGGCGCGTAAGCTCGAATCCGAGCGCGTCACCACACTCACCACGTCCCCAGGAGCCTAACGCACCACTCCACGTGCCTTGTCGTGCCCTATAGCCTCGGATCCATCCTTACCCAAGCTCCGGCGACCGCCAAGGTCATCGCCGGCATCGTTCCCGGCCTCCCCGAGCTCCACTTCCACCACCAAATGACGCGGCTCGCTCCCCGCATCACGTAGCTGCTCCCGGCCGTCGATTTGGTCGCTGGAGACGCAAACCCGAGCCCCTCCGCCGCGTCTGGCCTCGCCGGCGGCTAAACGCCGGCGGGTTTGACCCATGGACTTGAATGGGTGGGCCAGGTTGACTTCCCCCCTGAGCCTATGACAGGTGGGGCCGGACTGTTAATTAGATTAGGATTAGTGCTAACTAATTTTAGTTAGTTTAAGTCACTAACATGCGGGCCCAGGCCCCACTGACAGTTAGTTAGTATTAACTAATCTCTGTAAGTTAGCTGAGACACTGACAGACGGGGTCCACCAGTCAGGTTTGACCTAGGCTGGCGGCTTTGACTCGCTGACGTCACAGTGACGCAATGCTGACGCAATTATTCATTTTTTGGATTTATTCTTATATAGGAAATTCCAGAAAATAGCCTAAACTTCAAAAAATCATAGAAAATCAACCATAGCTCCAAATCAAACAAATTATATATGAAAAATGATCAGAAAAATTCAATATATCCATTTGTAATGGTTTCATGCATGAAAAAACACTTTAACCTTGCTGTTTAGGTGAAACAAGCTAATACACTTATTATGCATAAGAGCTTAAGCTTTCATTTGAATCTTTGATTCAAATGGACCATTTCAACTTGTTTTCACATTGCATTAGGCAGGACACATCATTTTGCCATGTCATAGCATGCATCATATTGGTGCATATTGCCATGTGTTGATTATACTCTATGGTGTCTTTCGTGGTAGGTTCTGCCTCCGAGGATATCTCCGAGTATCCAACTGAAGGGCAGTACCCTACTACCACTCCATCAGGCAAGCAGCCCCATTGATCATATTGATACAATCCCATTTTCTCGCCTCTGCTCTCATTAACTGCATTAAGACAACAACATTTCAAACGGCTGTGTGCTATGGTAGTTGAACCCTTATCCTCTGCATGACCTGTCATTGCCACAGTAACTAGATGAAACCCACTAGCATGTGTAGGAGTTGATTGAGCCATGTATGTGTTTCCTACCTTGCTATGCCTGCTTTGCTTAGAGTTGTGTCAGGTCTGGTTCATCTGGGTGATGGGCTAGAGTGAAATGATTATGTCGGTAATGTGAGGGATGTGTTGAACATGATTTGGTAAAGGTATCGATGAGAGGCCATGTAGGAGTACATGGTGGGTTGTTTCATTGAGGCCGTCCATAAGAACTGAGATCTATATGCGTGATTTAAGATTCAGCTACTACCACACATTGGGCCCTGAAATATGACCCCGCTCGACTTACTGACCCCTCTTGTCCTCTGTCTAGGAGTTGCAACTAGTTTCTGGTGTTTGTAGGTTATGTGTTGGCGGCTATGCGTAGCGCTGACCCTAGGGGTGGGCTATGACGTGGTAGATACACTGTGGCCGGGTATGCCGGGCGCCCGTTTGGCGTCTCGGGACCCTGTACACATCGCTTGGGGCCGTTGAGGACACCCCGGCCGGATTTCCTTGCGGATGGAACTTGAATAGGCGATAAACCTGGACTAGAGACTTGTGCGGTTAGTCAGCTCGTGGTCTACACCCACGTCGGCTTTCGCCTGAAGTCTGCCGAGCACATGTCGTGTGCAGACGCTAAGTGGTGGAAACATGTGTGAGGAAGTACACCCCTGCAGGGTATAAAACTATTCGAATAGCCGCATCTGCGATAAAGGACTACTTGTGTCGGAGTAATGGGCCACGGGTAGGCCAACCTGAGCCCCACGACCTTTCAAGACATCGGGGCAGGCTGCGCCCCTCAAGACCACAGGGCGAAGAGCCGCCTCCTGGGGAGTCTACGGCAAGGCGGCCGACTGCCCGCTCATGGCCGAGTCCCCTGGGACGACTTCCAGAGAAGCCGGCTTTGGGGAGTCGGCCGGCGACTCCAACAAACCGTGACCTCATCGAGGGGGACGGGGCAGGGGCGTGGCTACAACGAAGCCCACTCCCCGCCCCTTACCAAGGGCAGGCATGGCTACAACGCGCCATACTTGGGAAGATCTCCCCGCGGCGTGGCACTGTTGCCCAGCCGGCCCTGACATCAGCACCATTGTACCTGGTCCTGAGCCCACGACGGCTTGTCTGTACGGCCTGGAGGCAGCAGGGCCCACCAGCCAGCGAGACCTCGGGAGACGACGGGGGCACCGCCAGTCGGACCCAACAGGAGTCGGCCCGGGGGAGTCGGCCGAGCCCTCCCCCGGGCCCACGTGCCATTAATCAAGAAGAGACGGGGAGTGGCCACAGTGATCGCCCGCCAGGCGGCGGGGCTGTTGCCACGACCCCATGACCAAGCTTGCATCATCAGGAGCACGGCTACAGTAATCAGCAGCCCGCAAGACCCGCCCGCGGCGGACGCAGCCTGTCGGCTCCATACCAGACCACTCGGCGGGCCCCAGCAGTCGGCGGAGAAGTCGGAGGTCGGAGACACTGATGGCTGGGCCCGCGCCCAGTCACATTACCATTGTACCCCTAGGGGGTAGGCCTATATAAACCCCCCAGGGCACCCATGCAAAGGGTTGGATCCCAGTAGTTCTATACCTCACCAGATAGAGGGCGAGAGCTAGCCTTGCCCTCTCCTACCACCATACACAGCTCAAGGAGCAACCGTGTAAACACTTGACCATAGTGATCATGCGGAGACCCCGCAGAGCAGCAGTAGGGGTATTATCTCCCCGGAGAGCCCCAAAGCTGGGTAAGATTCACCGGCGTGCATGTCTTCGCCTCATCCCGTTTCCAGGCACCGGCGATGTTCTACTCGCCCTCACCATGATAAGCCATCCGTTGGCATATGTCGCACCAAACCCCCGACATTTGGTGACCACCATGGGGCCTGGTGCACCGCCGTCCGGAGATCTGTTTTGGACGGGAACCCTTTTCCTCCCTAGCGAGCGCAGCCAGCTAGGCACGCCAGACGAAGTTTGCGTCGATGCGCTGCGCGGCGTGGAGATCGCCTGCGCAGCCAGCTCCTTGGCCGAACTTGTCGGCGAGGTCCACCTCTCTGAGGAACCTGCGTCCGACGCAGGCATAGGCGGCCCCGAAAACCTCCTCGCGGGCCTCCTCGATCAACTCCACGTTTCCGGCGAGCCTGCCGTAGACTTGGAGTCCGTAGGCTCCACCGACCCGATGCTGGTCGACTCCGACACCGTGTCGGCCGACGCTTTCCCCTCCAACATGGTGGTCTATGACGAACCTCTCCCCCACGCGGAGAGCGACGGGAGCACCGTCACTGAGGTGCTGGTCATCAGTCATGACGAGTTCCCTGGTGGAAGGGCGCCCGACTCACTTGGCGCGGCGCTGCAAGACCTAGCTGCGCCCATTCCAGAAGATGCTGACGCAGAGACGTTAGAAGCGCGCCGCCTTCAGCTTGTTGAAGGCGCGAAGAAGCTAGCCAGCATGAGACGCTTGTCAGAAGCTTACCAGCGGGAGATGGATCGCGCTGTTGGCCGCTCGCCAGCTCCGGCAGGGCCCATCCGCCTTGGCGCGGTTCAGCAGCGCTACGTAGCCATCGCCAGCCTGTTTGGGACTAGCCGCCCCGTGTATGCCACGCCAGCAGAGAACATCCAAGCCGCCCAGGCAGCAGCGGATGAGCTGGACAATTTCGAGGGCGAAGAGCGCCGCCTCATGATGGAGCGAGTCCAGCGGCTCCTCGACGCGGCCGCCGCGTAGAACGAGGCCGGCTGCCGCATGGAGGCACCGCAGCGGCCAAACGATGACCCGCACCGAGATCAAGGTGCGACGTCTCGGACGCCAACTGGTGGTACCCGAGGAAGGAAGGACAAGGAGCCGGCTGTCAGCCACAGTCGTACTCGGATTACCATAGAGCGCGACCGAGACGGCTGCCCGAGAGCAGTGGAACGACGGGACGACTGTTCGCCTCCCCCTCCCCGCAAGGAGAGGCGAGTCTCCCCGCCGCCTGTTGACCATACGACTCTCGGTGACTGCCTTGGCCGCCGAGAGGGAGTTGGGGAGAATGACGCCCGCCACCGGGTCGATCGACTTCACCGGTCCCTGGCGCTGGAAGAAGAAGACGAGGTGGGTCCGCCTTGTTTCGGGCCCCGCATTCGGGACGAGCCCTTTCCCAAAGGGTTCACGCTCCCAAGAGACACGCCCAAGTATACCGGCTCCGTGAAGCCGGAAGACTCGCAAGTCGACTACTCCACGACTGTCAACGTAGCAAACGGCAACAAGCGTGTCGCCGTAAAGTACGTTCCGCTCATGCCCCAGGGCACGGCCCGGACATGGCTGAACAGCCTAAAGCCCCGCAGCATCAACAGCTGGGTCGACTTCACCAAAGCATTCGTTCGCAACTTCACCAGCACGTAGAAGCGTCCTCCCAAGCCTCGCCAGCTCTCCCTATGCGTGCAAGGTCCTGATGAGTCGACTCGCGACTACCTCACACGTTGGGCTAAGCTCCAGAACTCCTGTGAGGGCGTGCACGAGGTGCAGGCCATCGAGTACTTCACAGCCGGGTGCCGAGAAGGCACCCACCTCAAGCATAAGCTCCTCTGCGACGAGCCAGAAACCCTCGACGAGCTGCTGATCATAGCAGACAAGTACACTACGGTCGACTCCTCCATGAAGACGGAAATTCAAATCAGCACGACTGGCAAAGTAGCTCCTCAGGCTCCAAGAACTCCGGCAACAGACGCCGGCCGGCGACAACAGCAGGGCGACCACAAGCGCAAGGCCCCGTAGCCGGCTTCCAGCAGTCGGCAGGTCGCGACCGTCGAAGCCCAGCAGCTAGAAGAGCAGCCTCCGCCCAAGCGATAGAAAGGCGGCGAGCCGAACTGGTTGTCGGCCATCTCCTACGAAAAGACCTAGGATGGACCTTGCAAGTTCCACAGCGGCGCGAAGCCATCAAATCACACCACCCGGAAGTGCCACTGGCTCACCAGGATCGCCAAGGTAGACGGCCTCCTGCCACCCCCGCCTGCTGGGCAGCCGCCTCCGCCTCCGCCCCAGCAGCCGGCAGTCGGGCCAGTCGGCGCAGTACAAGACGAGTACCCTGAAGAGCACGGAGCCTACGTGGTGTTCACCAGTGTGGCTGACGATCGACGCAGCAGGCGGCTGCAGCGACAAGAGGTGAACGTGGTGGCCTCAGAGACACCAGAGTTCATGCACTGGCCAGAGAGGCCCATCAGCTGGAAAAGGGCTGACCACCCAGAAGTGATGCCAAGTCCGGGCTCCTATGCCTTGGTCATGGATGCCACCTTTGCCACGGACAAATGGGCCACGCGTTTCTCATGAGTTCTGATAGATGGGGGTAGTAGCATCAACATCCTGTACAAGGACACCATGGAGAAGTTAGGAATCAAGCAAAGACAGCTTCAGAACAGCCAGACTGTGTTCCACTGCATTGTTCCTGGGCTTTCCTGGTCACCAATCGGCAAGATCCTGATTGACGTCCTCTTTGGGGACAAAGATCACTTCCGAAGAGAGTATGTTTGGTTTGAGGTGGTGGACCTTGAGAGCCCATACCATGCGCTACTTGGCCGGCCCGCCTTGGCCAAGTTCATGGCGGTCCCCCACTACGCCTACCTCAAGATGAAGATGCCCAGTTCCAGGGGAATTTTGACTGTGGCCGGCGAATACCGGAAGTCGTCCGCTTGCGTGGCCAAGAGCAGTCGACTGGCTGAGTCCCTGGTGATTGCGGCCGAGAAGCGACTCCTTGAGCGAGCTGTGGCGATGGCCGGCAAGCAGCCGGAGATATCGCCCGACCCGAAGGAGTCGGAAGCCGAAGGTTCGTTCAAGCCGGCCAAAGAGACAAAGAAGATACCCTTGGATCCGGAACACCCAGAGAGGTACGTCGTCGTAGGTGCAAACCTCGACAGCAAATAGGAAGGAGAGCTCGTCGATTTCCTCCGTGAGAATCGGGACGTCTTCGCATGGTCTCCCAAAGACATGCCAGGTGTGTCGACGGAATTCGCCGAGCACAAGTTACACGTCCGATCTGATGCAAAGCCGGTCAGGCAGCCCCTGTGCCGCTTATCAGAAGAGAAGAGAAGAGTTGTCGGAGAAGAGATAGCCCGACTCCTAGCAGTCGGCTTCATTATGGAAGTTTTCTTCCCGGAGTGGCTGGCAAATCCAGTCCTGGTGCTAAAGAAGAACAAGCAATGGCGAATGTGTATTGACTACACGAGCCTCAACAAGGCCTGCTCCAAGGACCCGTTTGCTCTACCGAGAATTGATCAGGTGATAGACTCCACAGCCAGATGCGAGCTGTTGAGTTTCTTGGAAGCGTACTCAGGATATCACCAGATCAAGCTGAACCCGGCTGATAAATTGAAGACCGCCTTCATCACGCCGTTTGGAGCATTCTACTACCTCACCATGACGTTCGGCTTGAGGAATGCCGGCGCCACCTTTCAGCGTTGCATGCAGAAGTGCCTCCTCAAGCAGCTCGGTAGGAACACCCACGTTTACGTGGACGACGTGGTGGTGAAGACGGAAAAGCGAGGAACATTGCTGGAAGACCTCAAGGAGACCTTTGAGAACCTGCGTCGGTTCCAGATCAAGCTCAACCCCGAGAAGTGTGTCTTCGGAGTACCAGCCGGCCAGCTGCTAGGTTTCCTGGTCTCTGAACGTGGCATAGAATGCAACCCAGTGAAAATCAAGGCCATCGAGAGAATGGAGGTACCTAGCCGACTGCTGGATGTGCAGAAGTTCACCGGCTGCTTGGCGTCCATCAGCCGATTCATCAGTCGGCTGGGCGAGAAAGCTCTCCCCTTATACCAACTCATGAAGAAGACCACTTTTTTCGAGTGGAACCATAAGGCGGATGAAGCTTTCCACCAGTTGAAGAAGATGCTGACTACTCCACCCGTCCTGACGGCTCCGACTCCCAAGGAACCTATGCTCCTGTACATCGCTGCCACCAGCCAAGTAGTCAGCACAGTCATTGTAGTAGAGCGCAAGGAGGAAGGAAAGGCGCTACCTGTCCAGAGACCAGTATATTACCTGAGCGAGGTACTGTCGACCTCCAAGCAGAACTACCCCCACTACCAGAAGATGTGCTATGGAGTGCACTTTGCTGCCAATAAATTAAAGCCTTACTTTCAAGAACATCCAATCACGGTGGTCTGCACGACTCCACTTGCCGAGATCATCGGCAACCGTGATGCCTCTGGTCGAGTGGCCAAGTGTGCCATAGAGCTGGCTCCTTACACCATCTACTACCAGCCCCGCACCGCTATCAAATCACAAGCACTGGCCGACTTCCTCATCGACTGGGCCGAGACCCAGTACCTACCTCCAGCACCTAACTCCACCCATTGGCGGATGCACTTCGACGGCTCCAAGATGCGCACCGGCTTGGGAACCGGCGTCGTCCTCACCTCTCCCAAAGGCGACAAGCTCAAATATGCACTGCAAATCCATTTTGCCGCCTCCAACAACGTGGCCGAGTACAAGGCGCTCATGCACGGGCTCCGGCTTGCCAAAGAACTTGGCATCCGCTGGATCTTGTGTTATGGAGACTCGGACTTAGTGGTCCAGCAGTCGTCTGGCGACTGGGACGCGAAAGACGCAAACATGGCGAGCTACCGTTTCCTCGTGCAGCAACTCAGTGGGTATTTCGAAGGATGCGAGTTCCTCCATGTGCCAAGAAACGACAATGACCAAGCAGACGCCTTGGCACGAATCGGCTCTACCCGCCAAGCAATACCGTCTGGCGTTGCCCTTCAACGCCTCCTCAAGCCGTCTGTCAAGCCTTCACCAGAATCAGACTCCATCTTTGTGCCGGCTCCTCCCGAAGACGGCGGACCCGACTCCAGAATTCCGGCAGTCGGAACGGGGACTTTGGCGGGCGACACTAAAGCTGCCACAGTCGAGCCCGGCCCGGGGACTGCGGTGACGGACTTGAAGATTCCAGAACTCGGCCCAAGGACCGAGCCAGTCGGCCTGGGGACTTCATCAGCCCAACAAGCGGTTGTTGACTCCAGCCAGCCTCCTCCCAGCCCAGCCAACCTCGTCCAAGTCGCAGTTCTGATAGTCGTCGAAATAGCAGCACCCTCATAGGCCCAGCCCATCCTCAAATTTCTGGTGAACAAAGAGCTACCAACTGATGAGACCTCAGCTCGGCAAGTACAACGCCGGGCAGCAGCCTATACCATAATCAATAGAGAGCTAGTCAGGCGCAGCGTCACTGTTGTCTACCAGCGTTGCGTAGAGCCAGAGCAAGGCCGGGCAATCCTCAAAGACATCCATCAAGGCGAATGTGGCCACCATGCGGCTTCAAGAGCACTCGTCGCCAAAGCTTTTTGGCACGGTTTCTTTTGGCCGACTGCCTTGGAAGAGGCCAAGGAGTTGGTCCAAAAATGCAAAGGGTGCCAGAAGTTCAGCTCCAAGCCGCACCAGCCGGCTTCCGCACTCAAGACCATCCCCATTGCTTGGCCTTTCGCAGTTTGGGGTCTAGACATGGTGGGACCATTCAAAACAGCACGAGGTGGTCTAACTCACCTACTTGTCACAGTGGACAAGTTCACCAAGTGGGTGGAAGTGAAGCCAATCAAGAAACTGAACGGTCCGACTGCCGTGACCTTCATCACCAATATCACAATTCGGTACGGCATACCGTACAGCATCGTCACCGACAATGGCACAAATTTTGCCAAAGGTGCCTTGGCCCGTTTCTGCGCAACACAGGGCATCCGACTGGACCTAGCGTCCATCGCCCACCCACAGTCAAACGGCCAAGTGGAGCGAGAAAACGGCCTCATCCTTTCTGGCATCAAGCCTTGGCTGATCGAGCCTCTGGAGCGCTCGGCTGGCTGCTGGCTCGACGAGCTGCCAGCCGTCCTCTGGAGTCTGCGCACGACTCCAAACAAGTCAACCGACTTCACGCCCTTCTTCCTCGTCTACGGTGCCGAAGCCGTCATCCCAACGGACATAGAGTTCGACTCCCCATGAGTAACCATGTACACCGAGGAGGAAGCAGAAGAAGCACGACAAGATGGCGTCGATCTGCTGGAAGAGGGTCGGCTATTGGCACTCAGCCGGTCTAGCATCTACCAGCAGAGCCTGCGCCGATACCACAACAGGAAGGTCAGGCCAAGATCTTTCCAAGAAGGCGACCTTGTACTCCGGCTGATCCAGCGAACAGCCGGCCAGCACAAGCTGTCGCCGCCTTGGGAAGGCCCTTTCATCATCAACAAAGGACTAGGCAACGACTCCTACTACCTGATCGATGCTCAGAAGCCCCGAGCACGCAAGAGGGACGACTCCGGCAAGGAGACAGAGCGGCCATGGAATGCAAATCTTCTCCGAAGATTTTACAGTTGATGCAGTATGTACCATGCTACCCTTTGTATTAAAGTACCAAGACTTTGGGCCCCCAGAGACGAGCTCGGGGACTGCCCTCTTTTGTCTATACGATAAAAATTATGCCTACAAGTACGTTACTCTTTGTCATGCCGCTTGGCACCGGGCTCGAGAAGTCGGCCCGGGGACTTGCCGCCTCGCACTATGAAATGCTTCCTGCAGCCGGACAAGTAGTGTGTAACATCTAAACCTTCTTCTGTCAGAAGCCACAGCTCACAGAGCGACTGTACAGTGGGCAGAGGTAAGGTAGAATGGGTGATCGCATGAAAAATGGCTAGGGACTCAAACCGTAAAACATAGCTCAAGACGGCTTCCAAGCCCTTTTCGCAAACTGACTCTCGGACAGTCGGATTGTCGTTTTCTATCCAACTTGCTCAAACAATCTTAAAATCGGCTAAGTACTTGCTTTCCCAAAGTAGCCTAGCACTTGATCCAGCAACAGTCTGCAGAGCGGCTGTCCGATTGGCAAGGCAGGCAACTAGGAGAAAGTGGCAAAGAAAAACAGCCAAAAGAACAATGAGCAAGAAAAGATAGACATATATATATATAACATAGGCCCTTGGCCGAATTGCCAAGCAGAGGTTCAGAATACACCCCGCGGGTGGAATTGTGCGAATTAACAAGTTCTTCAAAAGACTACTAAAGCAGATAAAACAAAAGACACAGCGGCAGCTTAGGAGGCGGCAGACGGAGTCGGGAGGTCGGAGGAGGTGCCAGCGTCAGTCGTCGGGGCGGTCGGCCGGCTAGTCTCGGCTTGATCGCCTCCGGCAGTAGTCAGATCGGTCGCACGTGGCTCGTTGCTGGAGGCATGGTCGGGCTGAGGCTGGCCGTCAGCTCCGTCTTCTGGTGCCCTCGTCCTCCGCCTCGTCCTCCTCCTCGACGCTGGAGCCGATCACCTCCGCCGAGTCTTCGCCGTAGTCTGGGTTCATCCCAAACCACTCTGGCGGGGCCTCCTCGCCATCTTCAGACCGCTCGGGGACGAAGATGCTCGTGTCGGTGTACTCGGCGATCACCGCAGCACGCTTGCCGAGGGTGTCTTCTGCAGCTGCCAGCTCCGGCTAGGCCTACGACCGAAGCGTGGCCAACCGGTCTAGATCCAGCCCCGGGTACCACACTTTGACGAACTCCAAGGCCCGACGCGCTCCAGCCCGGGCCGAAGAGCCCTTCCAGGCCTCGAGGCGACCAGCCGCGACCTCCAACAAGTTGGCCGTCAGGCTGGGGGTGCGCGGAGCCTGCATATCCGGCCAAAGGGCGGAGATCACCTGGGCACCGACGCGCTGAAGCCGGTGCAGCATCCGGTGAGCCGGCCGGAGGCGAGCCTCGATACTCAAGATGTGCTCATCAAGAGTTCGGGGGGCATCAGCGGCGATCTCTGTGCCCTCCGCCCTCCGACTTGCACGATCGGCCTCGATGGCTTGGATAGCGGCCTGAGACTGCCCATGGAAGAAGTCTGCAAAAGACACGAAGAAACAAAAAAGTGAGTCAAAAACCAGGAGTCGGCACGACCTAGGTCGGCGTCTCAAAGAAAGAAAACAAAGAGACTCACCATCAACGATGTCTTCGATCTCGTGGATGCTGGAGGACAACATCGCCTCCTTGTCAGACCAGGAAGAGCGCTCGCTTGCGAACTCGGCCAGGACGGTGGCCTCCGTCTCCTCCGCCTCCCTCTGCGACTTCGCAAGCAGCCCCTTCTGCTCTGCCAACTGAGTGGTCAGCAGATCGTGCTCCACGGCGAGCTTGCCGCACTCCTCCCCTTTGGCGAGCAGGGCGGAGTTGGCTTCGCTTAGCTGCTGTTGAAGAGCAGCGTTGGCCCCTGAAGGAAAGAAAGAAATACAACAGTTGTCAATAAAGTAGGTCGCCGGGGAGATCCGGCCCGACTGCTCAGTAGTCGGCCCGAATCTCGGGGACTACAGCCCGCGGGTGCGCTAGCGCGCCCCCACAAAGAAGAGAAAAAGGAGAAGGACTTACTCCGGCTCTCCGCTAAGTCGGCGGTCCGCTTGCCCAACTCTTCAACATTACGGTTGAAGGCGGTGATGCGGAGGTTATGGTAGTCCTGCAACAAGCATTTCAGACAAAGTTAGTACCCAGAAGTTCACCAAATTGGAGTTCCGGACCGCCTGCTCAGCAGTCGACCCGAAACTCGGGGACTACACCCAATGGGTGCGCTGGCGCGCCCGCACAGAGAGGAACAAGAAAAATAAAGGCCCAAAGAAAAGACATACCCGGACGGCCGCCCACAACGCCAGGAACGCCTTGGTGCAGCTTTGGAGGGTGTCGCCCTCAGCGCTGAGCTTCGCCTGGACGTCCAAGAGAGCCCGGTTCAGCGGCCCTGTGTCGCCTCCCCGCACCCACCCAACAGGTGCGGCGCTCGTCGCCTCGGCGTATGGAGCCGCGGAGCTAGCGGTGCCGGCCTCCAGGGGCGGGGTGCCAAAGTCGCCTTCTCCAGACCACGGCGCACTGGTGAGCCGACCTAGAGGAGTAGCCTCGCCACGGCCTCTTTTTCGGTCAGCGGCACCGGAGGGTCCGCTGGCTGCTCGCCTTGCACGCCTTCAGACGGCGGCGGAGGCGGCGGCGGAGCGTTCGCGCCCGGAGTTGAGGGCTGCCGCCTTCCCTCTCCTCGACGAGGTTCTCCCCGCCAGCTCCTCCAGTCTGCCCCGTGAACTCCGGCGGCAGCGACGCAGAGTTCATCGGGGTAACAAGCAAGGCCGCCTGGCGGCGTGCGGCTTCCTCAGCCTGCTACTTCGCCGCGGCGGCCGCATCGGCCTCCGCTAGTTTTTTTCTTGGCGGAGGCCTCCGCCCTGTCGGCCTCTGCCTTCTCCAGGCGCAGGGCTTCTTCTACATTGCACTTCTCCTGTGCATTCCGCTCCGTCACCTCCCGGAGGTCGGCAGCGGGGCCTATCCGCCGAGTGGTGGCGGGCGTCCCCGCTGACCCCATGACGGAGGTGGCGGCGACCCGCTCAAGAGAGAGGGGATCCCTGAAGAAAGAAGGGCGAGCAGAGACTCAGACAAAACACAAAGAAAGAATAAACTTTGAAGTCAGAATACTTACGCGGAGACCAACGACGGCTTCTTCACTTCCTTACGGAAGCGGCTGGCCTTCGCGGCTGCCACATCCCGCCGGGTCGCCGCAGCCGAGCCCTTGGGCTTCTTCGGCCGACTGCCAAACAAAGTCGGCGCAGCCCGGCGCTTCTTCCTGCCGCCTGGAGCGCCCGACGCGGCAGAAGAGCCCGCGCCCGGCTGGCTGGCTCCTGGCCGATGGTGAGGTGCGACTCCCTCAGCGTCGTCTTCAGGCCAGTCGGCGAAGGTAGCCGAGGGCCTGAAGTCGCCTGTCGTCCCTCCTCCCCCCTCAGCGTCGTCTTCCAGAGCCGCTGCCCCCAGATCGGGGTCGTCGACGTTGCTCTCCGCCCGATCGGCGGCGAACTCACGGGCCGGCCCTGAGGTGCCGGCTGGTGAGTGAAGAAGGGGATTCTAACCAAAAAGCAGACTGATTAGAACAAGACTCGGCAAGAAGAAGACAATCTAAAGAAAAGAAAGGCGACTCACCACGGGCGGGGGGTTGGTGCGGGAGTATGGCTCCTTGCCGAATCGCCAGTCCTCCGGGAGCCTGCTGTCCGAGAGGTAGTTCACCATCAGGGCCACCTCTTCATGAGGCATGTCCTTGGTGCACATCCGACTCGGGTCGCGGCCCCCGCTCATCTGGCATATCAGGTGAGGGCGGCCTTGGAGTGGGAGAACTCGGCGCGAGACGAAGGCGGCCAGCAGGTCCGGGCCAGTCAGACCCTCCGACTGCGTCAGCACTCGGAGTCGCGTGATGGCGCCCGCTCCCACAGGCGTCAGTGATCTGGCCCGGTACGACCAGTTGGGCAGTCTGCCAGCCGGCGGGCCGGCTTCGAAAGCCGGCAGATTAACCTAGTCGCCCCTCGTGGCGACATTCCTGACATAGAAGTAGGACCGCTGCCACATCTTCACCGACTTCAGCAGCGAGATGGAGGGGAAGTGGTTGTCGGCTCCTGTCCTTCACACGGCGATGAAGGCGCCGCACTGAGCCGGCACGCCCGCGGCCTGGGTGCCGAGCTTGGAGAAGAAGAACTCCCCCCAGAGCTTGAGGGTGGGGAGGACTCCAAGGAAGCCCTCGCACAGAGCCACAAAGGCGGACAGCAGCACCACTGTGTTGGGGGTGAGGTGGTGCGGCTGGAGTCCGTAAAACTCCATGAACGACCGAAGGAAGCTGCTCACCGGTAGCCCCAGCCCGCGCAGGTAGTGCGAGCGGAAGATGACCCGCTCGCCCTCCCGCAGGGCGGGGGAAATCTCCCCCTCCGGTGCGAGACGCACCTGCACGCGATCCTCGCCGGGAAGCCGACGGGTCCGGCGGAGGAACTCGATATGGTATTCGTGGACCTCGGAGCCATCCCAGGTGCCGGAGCGCACTGGGGGAGGCGCGGCAGCGGAGGAAGAGCTCATCGCGAAGATGTCGCCGCGGCGTTCGCCGGAGCTTGGGCGTGCGGCAAGGCGAAGGAGAGAAGAGGAAGCAGGAGAGCGAGGAGCTGCGAGGAGGAAGAAGCGAGGGGTAGTGGGAAGGAGGGGCGCGCATGCCCCCCTCTTCCCCCTACTTATAGCCCTATGGGCTACGAAGCCGAGGGGGCGGACGTGGGGATTTACTGCGCCCGCAGCCCCACGACCCCCATGATCCACGTAAAGTTACTGCGCGCAGTAACTTCACGGGATTCCAACCGCCCGCCAGGGCCGCAGCGGATCCGCTCGGGCGCCGAGGCACGATAGTGGCGGGCCCCGCCTATGGGCCCGTCCCGTCGCGCGCGTGGGATGGCAGAGCGGCCTGGCCACGTGCCCTCGTGTGACAGGCCAGGAACGGGTGGCGGCCTGGAAGCTTAGCTAGCACGCCACTTGAAATCCCGCCGCGATGTTCGAACTACTGAGCAAGTCAGAATTGAGTGAGTCCGAGTTGGGCGAGTCCGACTCCTTCTAGTCAGCCCGGCGGAAGTCAATCAAGACCATGTGTTGCGCCCGGAAAGAGAAACTGCTGAGGCTTCTCGGCCGATCGTCCACGGTGCCTCACCAGCTTCGGGGACTACTGTCGGAGTAATGGGCCACGGGTAGGCCAACCCGAGCCCCACGACCTTTCAAGACATCGGGGCAGTCTACGGCAAGGCGGCGGACTGCCCGCTCACGGCCGAGTCCCAGGGACGACTTCCAGAGAAGCCGTCTTTGGGGAGTCGGCCTGCGACTCCAACAAACCGTGACCTCATCGAGGGGGACGGGGCAGGGGCGTGGCTACAACAAAGCCCACTCCCCGCCCCTTACCAAGGGCAAGCATGGCTACAGCGCTCCGTACTTGGGAAGATCTCCCCGCGGCGTGGCACTGTTGCCCAGCCGGCCCTCACATCAGCACCACTGTACCTGGTCCTGCACCCACGACGGCTTGTCTGTACGGCCTGGAGGCAGCAGGGCCCACTAGCTAGCAAGACCTCGGGAGACGGCGGAGGCACCGCCAGTCAGACCCAACGGGAGTCGGCCCGGGGGAGTCGGCCGAGCCCTCCCCCGGTTCCACGCGCCATTAATCAAGAAGAGACGGGGAGTGGCCACAGTGATCGCTCGCCAGGCGGCGGGGCTGTTGCCACGACCCAATGACCAAGCTTGCATCATCAGGAGCACGACTACAGTAATCCGCAGCCGGCAAGACCCGTCCACGGCGGACGCGGCCTGTCGGCTCCGTACCAGACCAGTCGGCGGGGCCCACCAATCGGCGGGCCCCAGCAGTCGGCGGAGAAGTCGGAGGTCGGAGATACTGATGGCTGGGCCCGCGCCCAGTCACATTACCATTGTACCCCAAGGGGGTAGTCCTATATAAACCCCCCCAGGGCACCCATGCAAAGGGTTGGATCCCAGTAGTTCCATAACTCACCAGATAGAGGGAGAGAGCTAGCCTTGCCCTCTCCTACCACCATACACAGCTCAAGGAGCAACCGTGTAAACACTTGACCATAGTGATCATGCAGAGACCCCGCAGAGCAGCAGTAGGGGTATTATCTCCCCGGAGATCCCCAAAGCTGGGTAAGATTCACTGGTGTGCATGTCTTCGCCTCATCCCATTTCCAGGCACCGGCGACGTTCTACTCGCCCCCACCAAGATAAGCCATTCGTTGGCAAATGTCGCACCAAACCCCCGACAACTTGGTTGCCTATACAGTTCATAGACAAGTTAATGGTTACTACTAAAAGACTCAAGATAAGTGTGAGTACCGGGGATGGCTCTCTCGTAGGATGACGAGGGAGGATCTCCGGTGGAGTATTGTGTTGGTGACTAGTGGACTCGTGTGCGAAAACTATTTTACTAGTGGTGTCCCGTAGGATAGCTTAGCCAACAGTCAAAGCTGGCTTGCTGCAATAACTCCACCACCTTCTTGAGAAGGAGCATGTATAGTAGGTTCTGATGTAAGACTTGCTGAGTACCTTTTTACTCATGTTTGCTTAATTACTATTTTCAGACGACAACACCACCCCCTCCGATGGGTTTTATGTAGATCTCGGCGTCGATGAGTGACTTTCCACCCAGGTAGTGATCCTGGCCATGGAGGGCCCTATGTAGGTAGACAGGCTTCGAGAAGCCTTCTTTCTTTCTAGTGTCTGTACTGAGACTATTTGCTTCCGCATGTGCTTGTATGCTTGTATGACTTGAGTGTCGGGTCATGTGACCCCTACCTGTATGAACATGTTATGTATGGCTCTCTGGAGCCTTTAAATAAAAGTACTTGAGTTATAGAGTTTTGTTGTGATGCCATGTTATATTTGCACATATCGAGCATATTGTGTGTATGATTGAAATTCTTGGTATGTGTGGGATCCGACAATCTAGTTGTTTATCCTTGTCAGCCTCTCTTATGGGGAAATGTAGTCTAGTGCTCCTCGAGCCATAGTAGTCTGCTACAGCCCAGTTCACCAGAGTCCTGCTAGCCCAGCACTACTGCTCAGGACACTTGACTGGCCGGCATGTGTTTCACTTCGTTCCTATGTCTGTCCATTCGGGGAAATGTCACGCGGTGACTTCCGGAGTCCTACCTAGCCTGCTACAGCCCGGGTTCCCCGGAGTCTTGTTAGCCCAGTGCTACAGCCCGGATTCACTCGCTGATGACCGACATGCTCGATGTGATTCATGTATGCTTGTCTCCATAGGTCTGTGCCGCTTTGGGTTCACGACTAGCCATGTCAGCCCGGGTTCTCTGTCATATGGATGCTAGCGACACTATCATATACGTGAGCCAAAAGGCGCAAATGGTCCCGGGCCATGGTAAGGCGATACCCGTGAGGATACCGTGCGTGAGGCCGCAATGTGATATGAGGTGTTACCGGCTAGATCGATGTGACTTGGAATCGGGGTCCTGACACTTCGAGACTTGTTGTTGCTATTTTTAGCTTCAGGGTTGCCGGCATCGCTTGCATTTTTTTGCTACAGGCCAGCCAACTATCCTCGCCCGCGCAAAAGCAGGTCGTGTGTGCCGTGAGGGCCGCCATGGACTTTGGCTTCTCTTGGCCGAGGTGGCGGGCGAGCCATTCGTCGCGGATGCTGTGTTTAAAGGCCTCTAGGGCTTCGGCATCCGGACAGTCGACTATCTGGTTCTTTTTAGTTAGGAACCTGGTCCAGAATTTCCTGGCGGACTCTCCGGGCTATTGAACCATATGGCTTAAGTCATCGACATCTGGAGGTCGAACGTATGAATCTTGGAAGTTATCAAGGAAGGCTTCTTCCAAGTCCTCCCAGCTGTCGATGGAGTTTTCGGGTAGGCTGTTCTACCAGTGCTGTGTTGGTCCTTTGAGTTTCAGGGGGAGGTATTTAATGGCATGAAGGTCATCGCCGCGGGCCATATGAATGTGGAGAATGAAGTCTTTGATCCATACCGCGGGGTCTGTGGTGCCATCATATGATTCTATATTCACGGATTTGAACCCTTCTGGGAACTCATGTTCCATGACTTCGTCGGTGAAGCAATGAGGGTGTGCGATGCCTCTATATCGGGTTGTATCGCGACGTAGCTCTGATGGGGTCCATCTGCGGCTTTCAGCCCACGCGTGACTAGGTTTGTCACGTCCAAACATATGGACGTCGTCGCGTGTCGGGGCACGTCCTCGCGATCCGTAGATCGATCTGGTATGTCCTGCTTTATTGTTCAGGTCATGTCGAGGGTCATATGAGCTGATTTGCATCTGCCTTTGCGATGAGGCGGGGCGGGCTGGTGTTCGGCTTGAGTTGCCGCTTTGTCCCGGCCACGTGGTGGTCGGTCAGCCGCATTGCGCGATGGTGGTATGTGTTCCGGTGCCTCGTCGTCGAACTGAGGTAGTAATTTGCTCTTCGGGTAGCTTTTGGCCGGGAGCTTGAGGCCGTATTCTTCGGCTGCTAGGACATCAGTCCACTTATTGTTGAGAAGATCTTGGTTAGCTTGAAGCTGCTGCTGCTTCTTTTTCAGGCTCCTTGCAGTGGCTATTAGCTGGCGCTTGTAGCGCTCCTGCTCAAGAGGTTCCTATGGCATGATGAAATCCTCAGTGCCGAGGCTCACCTCATCCTCGGAGAGCGGAAGATAATTATTGTCCTCCGAGTCCTCGTGCGTGGCCTGTTTACCAGGGCTAACCTGCCCATCTTACCATTCATCATGTTCGGTAGGTGCGTCAACGGGGTCTTCATTGTCTTCGGCACCTTCCGGAGTATTATCTTCTCCTGTGCTGGTGTTGCTATCTTTACTGCGGCGTGACTTAGAGCAGCGCCGCTGACGCCAGTGTTTCGATTGTATCTCAGGAGGTTTATCCTCAACTAGATCTTCTTTGTCATCGCCGCTATTCTCCTTTGGTGCATCCACCATGTATACATCATATGAGGAAGTGGTCGTCCAACGTCCAGTGAACGGCGGGTCCTGGGCATCTTGTTCTCCGACATCGTCGTCCATACCGTCGATGTCATCGGAGCCGTAATCGAGCATGTCAGTTAAGTCTTCGACGGTGGCTATAAAGTGGGTGGCGGGTGGGGAGCGAAATTCCTTGTAATCAGCTTCTAGTTCGAACCGGATATAGTTTGGCTATGAATCCCCCGCTAAGGATAGATTTTTTAATAAATTCAGAACATCGCCCAAGGGTGAGTGCTGGAATATGTCCGCCGCGCTGAATTCGGCGATCGATAACCGATCATGCTCGACATGCGCGGACGTACATAGTTCGAAACTTTTAACCGGAAACGAGTCCGAGGTTCCAGTGGCATAGGCATTACCAGATGTTAGGTCTGTGTGCGGCTCCAACGCCGTGGAGTCTGCGGCTTCCATGGCGGGGTTAAGCTTCCTGTCCTTGGATGGCACACCCTGCTCCGGATCTAAGGCCCGAGCTGTTACATGTGCAATTTCCTGGGTATGGCCCGATGACAGATCTAAGTCATGTTCATCAAGGTGACGGGGAGTGATTGCCGTGGTATCGAATCCATTGAAGATCAAGTCTTCGTGGATGTCGCGATGTAGTTCAAGCTCCTGAATTTGACCTGACGGCCAGGGGCGTAGCTGTCGATCTGCTCCAGATGGCCAAGTGAGTTGGCCCGCAGTGCAAAGCCACTGAACACGAAGATCTGTCCGGGGAGGAAGACCTCCCCTTGGACAACATCGTTGTAGATGATTGAAGGAGCCATCGAACCTTTTGAGGACGACACAGTGGAACTCTCAATGAAAGCACCAATGTCGGTGTCAAAACCGGCGGATCTCAGGTAGGGGGTCCCGAACTGTGTGTCTAGGATCGATGGTAACAGGAGGAGAGGGACACAATGTTTTACCCAGGTTCGGGCCCTCTCTATGGAAGTAATACCCTATGTCCTACTTGATTGATCTTGATGAATATGAGTATTACAAGAGTTGATCTACCATGAGATTGTAATGACTAAACCCTAAAAGTCTAGTCAGGCTATGATTATGACGATTCGGTCTATCTACAAACCTAGCCCTCCGGTTTATATAGATATGGGAGGGGTCTAGGGTTACACAAGGTCGGGTACAAAGAAATCAATCTTCATAGTTGGTCGCCAAGCTTGCCTTCCAAGCCAAGGAGAGTCCTATCCGGACATGGGTGGAGTCTTCGGTCTTTGTATCCTTATGGCCCATCAGTCCGGCCCATATCCAATAGATCGGACACCCGAGGACCCCTTAGTCCAGGATCCCTCACCCTCCTCTTCGGCCACCCCATGGCGCCACTACTCACACACACTGTTGATGACAACCTGAGTGAGGGAGTCTTGGATTAGGGGGTCTCCGGACAGCCGGACTATATCCTTTTGTCGGACTGTTAGACTATGGAGATACAAGATTGAAGACTTCGTCTCGTGTCTGGATGGGACTCTACTTGGCATGGAAGGCAAGCTAGGCAGTACGGATATGGATATCTCCTCCTTTGTAACCGACCTTGTGTAACCCTAGCCCCCTCCGGTGTCTATATAAACCGGAGGGTTTTAGTCCGTAGGACAACAACAATCGTACCATAGGCTAGCTTCTAGGGTTTAGCCTCTCCGATCTCGTGGTAGATCAACTCTTGTAATACTCATATCATCAAGAATAAATCAAGCAGGGCGTCGGGTTTTACCTCCATCAAGAGGGCCCGAACCTGGGTAAAACATCGGGTCCCCTGCCTCCTGTTACCATCCACCTTAGACGCACAATTCGGGACCCCCTATCCGAGATCCACCGGTTTTGACACCGACATTGGTGCTTTCATTGAGAGTTCCTCTATGTCGTCACCGTTAGGCTTGATGGCTCCTATGATCATCGATAGCAATGCAGTCCAAGGTGAGACTTTTCTCCCCAGACAGATCTCTGTGTTCGGCGGCTTCGCACTGCACGCCAACTCGCTTGGCCATCTGGAGCAGATCGAAAGTTACACCCCTGGCCACTAGGTCAGGTTTGGAATCTTAAACTACACGACCGATATCCGCGGAGACTTGATCTTTGACGGATTCGAGCCTCGCCTTGTGTGTCACGCGGTCACGATAAGTACGATTTAGCTCTACCATCAGACAGTGTTCAGGAGATCGCACCGGCAGCCGCTCCAACCCTCAATTCGGAGCCAGTTGCACCGTCCATGGACAGGTGGATGGACCCCGCCACGGAGGCCTTACCCTCAGTGGCGATCGAGCCGAACATCGACCTTACCCTGCGCGAGAGCCGTGTTGTCAGACTGCCGGATCCTTCTCCGGCCACAGACTCTGAACCGCCTGCGCCCGTTCCTAGCGAATCCGATTGGGCGCCGATCATGGAGTTTACCTCCGCTGATATTTTTCAGCACTCGCCGTTTGGCGACATACTGAACTCATTAAGGTCTCTCTCCTTGGCAGGAGGATCCTGGCCGAAGTATGTCCGGCAGGATTGGGATGCGGATGACGAAGAAATTCGTTGCCCACCCACCACCCACTTAGTAGCCACTGTCGACGACTTAACCGACATGCTCGACTTCGACTCTGAAGACATCAACGGTATGGATGACGATGCGGGAGATGAAGAGGAACCATTTCCCACAGGGCACTAGACAGCCACCTCGTCATACGATATATACATGGTGGACACACCCAAAGAAGGCAATGGCGACGAGACAGCGGAGCATGACCCCTCCAAGAAGCAACCCAAGCGCAGACGTCAGCGGCGCCACTCTAAGTCCCGCCAAAGCAAAAGTGGTGATACCGGCACAGGAGATAATAACACTCCGGATAGTGCCGAAGATGGCAACAATCCCCTCCGGCACGATCTAGGACAGGAGGATGGAGAGGTCGTCCCTCCAGAGAGAGCGGCAGATGGAGAGGCGGAGGATGATAATTACATGCCCCCCTCCAAAGACGAAGCAAGCCTCGACGATGACGAATTCGTCGTGCCAGAGGATCACGTCGAACAAGAGCGCTTCAAGCGCCGACTTATAGCCACGGCAAATAGCCTTAAGAAAAAGCAGCAGCAGCTTCAAGCTGATCAAGATCTGCTAGCTGACAGATGGACTGAAGTCCTCGCGGCCAAGGAATATAAACTCGAACGCCCCTCCAAGAGTTACCCAAAATGCAGGTTGCTACCCCGACTGGAGGAAGAAGCATATGACGTGGCTGATCGGCCACCTCGTGGCCGCGATAGAGAGGCATTCCAGCCAAAAGCTCAGCGGTATGGATCAAGGATTTCCTCCTGCATATCCACATGGCACGCAGTGATGATCTACACGCCATTAAATACCTCCCACTCAAACTCAAAGGACCAGCTCGGCATTGGATCAATAGCTTGCCAGCAGAGTCCATTAGCTATTGGGAGGATCTGGAAGCCCCATTCCTCGACAACTTTCAGGGCACTTATGTGCGACCACCAGATGCTGATGACTTGAGCCACATAATTCAGCAGCCAGAGGAATCGGCCAGGAAATTCTGGACACGGTTCCTAACAAAGAAAAATCAAATCGTCGACTATCCGGATGCAGAGGCTCTAGCATCTTTCAAGCACAACATCCGCGACGAGTGGCTAGCCCGGCACCTTGGTCAGGAAAAGCTGAAATCTATGGCAGCCCACACAACACTCGTGACCCGCTTTTGTGCGGGAGAAGACAGCTGGCTGCTACGTCTTGAGCTTGCGTTGGTTTTCCCCGAAGAGGAAGGGATGATGCAGAGTAGCGTAAGTATTTCCTCAGTTTTTGAGAACCGAGGTATCAATCCTGTAGGAGCCACGCTCAAGTCCCTCGTACCTGCACAAACCGATAGCTACTCGCAACCAACGCGATTAGGGGTTGTCAATCCCTTCACGGTCACTTACAAGAGTGAGATCTGATAGATATAATATTTTTGATATTTTTGACATAAAGATGCAAAGTAAAAAGTAAAGGCAAAGTAAAAAGCAAAACAATATTAAAGTAATGGAGATTGAAATGATGAGAATAGACCCGGGGGCCATAGGTTTCACTAGTGGCTTCTCTCAAGAGCATAAATATTCTATGGTGGGTGAACAAATTATTGTTAAGCAATTGATAGAATTGAGCATAGTTATGAGAATATCTAGGCATGATCATGTATATAGGCATCATGTCCATGACAAGTAGATCAAAACAATTCTGCATCTACTACTATTACTCCACTCATCAACCGCTATCCAGCATGCATCTAGAGTATTAAGTTAAAAACAGAGTAATGCCTTAAGCAAGATGACATGATGTAGAGAGATAAATTCATGCAATATGAAATAAACCCCATCTTGTTATCCTCGATGGCAATGATACAATACGTGCCTTGCTGCCCCTTCTGTCACTCGGTAAAGACACCGCAAGATCGAACCAAAAGCTAAGCACTTCTCCCATGGCAAGAATTACCAATCTAGTTGGCCAAACCAAACGGATAATTCAAAGAGACTTGCAAAGATAACCAATCATACATAAAAGAATTCAGAGAAGATTCAAATATTATTCATAGATAGACTTGATCATAAACCCACAATTCATCGGTCTCAACAATCACACCGCAAAAAGAAGATTACATCGAATAGATCTCCACAAGAGAGGGGGAGAACTTTGTATTGAGATTCAAAGAGAGAGAAGAAGCCGTCTATCTACTAACTATGGACCCGAAGGTCTGAGGTAAACTACTCACACTTCATCGGAGGGGCTAGGATGATGTAGAAGCCCTCCATGACGATGGCCCTCTTCCGGCGGACCTCTGGAACAGGCCCCAAGATGGGATCTCGTGGATACAGAAAGTTGCGGCGGTGGAATTAGGTTTTTGGCTCCTGTTCTGATCGTTTGGGGGTACGTGTGTATATATAGGAGGAAGGAGTACATCGGTGGAGCACCGAGGGGCCCATGTGGCAGGGGGGCACGCCCTAGGAGGGGCGCCCCCCACCCTCGTGACCTCCTCTTTGATCCCTTGCAGTAGGGTCCAATTCTCCTGGATCACGTTCGGTGAGAAAATCACGTTCCCGAAGATTTTATTCCGTTTATACTTCGTTTGATATTCTGTTTATCCGAAACACTGAAATAGGCAAAAAACAGCAATTCTGGGCTGGGCCTCCGGTTAATAGGTTAGTCCCAAAAATAATATAAAAGTGGAAAATAAAGCCCAATATAGTCCAAAATAGTAGATAATATAGCATGGAGCAATCAAAAATTATAGATACGTTGGAGACGTATCAGGCATCCCCAAGCTTAATTCCTGCTCGTCCTCGAGTAGGTAAATGATAAAAAGAGAAATTTTGATGCGGAGTGCTACTTGGCATAATTTCAATGCAAATCTTCTTTATTGTGGTATGAATATTCAGATTAGAAAGATTCAAGACAAAAGTTTATATTGACATAGAAAATAGTAGTACTTCAAGCATACTAATAAAGCAATTATGTCTTCTCAAAATAACATGGCCAAAGAAAGTTATCCCTACAAAATCATATAGTCTGGCTATGCTCCATCTTCCCCACACAAAGTATTTAAATCATGCACAACCCCGATGACAAGCCAAGCAATTGTTTCATACTCTAACATTTTCAAAACTTTTTCAATTTTCACGCAATACATGAGCGTGAATCATGAATATAGCACTATAGATGGAATAGAATGGTGGTTGCAGAGAAGATAAAAAGGAGAAGATAGTCTCACATCAACTAGGCGTATCAACGGGCTATGGAGATGCCCATCGATAGATATCAATGTGAGTGAGTAGGGATTGCCATGCAACGGATGCACTAGAGCTATAAATGTATGAAAGCTCAACAAAAGAAACTAGTGGCTGTGCATCCAACTTGCTTGCTCACGAAGACCTAGGGCAATTTGAGGAAGCCCATCATTGGAATATACAAGCCAAGTTCTATAACGTAAAATTCCCACTAGTATATGAAAGTGACAACATATGAAACTCTCTATATGAAGAACATGGTGCTACTTTGAAGCACAATATATGAGACTCGCTATATCATGGTGCTACTTTGAAGCACAAGTGTGTGAAAAAGGATAGTAGCATTGCCCCTTTTTATTTAGTTATTTTTTTGGGCCCCTTTTTTTTTCTTTGGCCTTTCTTTTTTGGGACAATGCTCTATTGAATGATGATCATCACACTTCTATTTATTTACAACTCAATGATTACAACTCGATACTAAAACAAAGTATGACTCTATATGAATGCCTCCGGCGGTGTACCGGGATATGCAATGAATCAAGAGTGACAAGTATGAAAGAATTATGAACGGTGGCTTTGCCACAAATACTATGTTAACTACATGATCATGCTAAGCAATATGACAATGATGGATGTGTCATGATGAACTAGATGGTGGAAAGTTGCATGGCAATATATCTCGGAATGGCTATGGAAATGCCATAATAGGTAGGTATGGTGGCTGTTTTGAGGAAGGTATATGGTAGGTGTATGATACCGGCGAAAGTTGCGCGGTATTAGAGAGGCTAGCAAGGGTGGAAGGTGGGAGTGCGTATAATCTATGGACTCAACATTAGTCATAAAGAACTCATATACTTATTGCAAAAATCTAGAAGTTATCAAAGCAAAGTATTACGCGCATGCTCCTAGGGGGATAGATTGGTAGGAAAAGACCATCACTCGTCCCCTACCGCCACTCATAAGGAAGACAATCAATAAATAAATCATGCTCCGACTTCATCACATAACGGTTCACCATACGTGCATGCTACAGGAATCACAAACTTCAAAACAAGTATTCTTTAAATTCACAACTACTCAACTAGCATGACTTTAATATTATCACCTCCATATCTCAAAACAATTATCATGCTTCAATCTTTTCTTAGTATTCAACACACTCAAAAGAAAGTTTCACAAATCTTGAATACCAAGCATATTATTATTAGGCAAATTACCATGCTATTAAGAGACTCTCAAATTAATTTAAGTGAAGCATGAGAGATCAATAGTTTCTTTAAAACGAATCCACCATCGTGCTCTAAAAGATATAAGTGAAGCACATAGAGCAAAACTATAACGCTCAAAAGATATAAGTGAAGCACATAGAGCAAAACTACTACGCTCAAAAGATATAAGTGAAGCACATAGAGTATTCTATGAAATTTTAATTCATGTATGGCTCTCTCAAAAGGTGTGTACAGAAAGGATGATTGTGGCATACTAACAAACAAAGACACAAATAATACAAGACGCTCCAAGCAAAACACATATCATGTTGGTGAATAAAAATATAGCTCCAAGTAAATTACCGATGGAAGTGGATGAAAAGAGGGGATGCCTTACGGGGCATCCCCAAGCTTTGACTTTTTGGTGTCCTTGGATTATCTTGGGGGTTCCATGGGCATCCCCAAGCTTAGGCTCTTTCCACTCCTTGTTCCATGATCCATCAAAAGAATTCACCCAAAACTTGAAAACTTCACAACACAAAACTCAAAATAGAAAACTCGTGAGCTTCGTTAGCGAAAGAAAACAAAAGACCACTTCAAGGTACTGTAATGAACTCATTCTTCATTTATATTGGTGTTAAACCTACTGTATTCCAACTTCTCTATGGATTATAAACTATTTTACTAACCATAGATTCATCAAAATAAGCAAACAACACACGAAAAACAGAATCTGTCAAAAACAGAACAGTCTGTAGTTATCTGTAGCTAGCGCAAGATCTGGAACCACAAAAATTCTAAAATAAATTTCTGGACGTGAGGAATTTATCTATTAATCATCTGAAAAAATAATTAACTAAATATCACTCTTCAAATAAAAATTACAGAAGTTCTCATGAGCGCTAAAGTTTCTGTTTTTTACAGCAAGTTCAACAAGACTTTCCCCAAGTCTTCCCAACGGTTCTACTAGGCACAAACACTAATTAAACACAAAAAACACAACCAAAAAAGAGGCTAAATAATTTATTTATTACTAAGCAGGAGCAAAAAGCAAGGAATAAAAATAAAATTGGGTTGCCTCCCAACAAGCGCTATCGTTTAATGCCCCTAGCTAGGCATAACAAGCAAGGATAGATCAAAGTATTGCCATCTTTGGTAGGCAATCCATAAGTGGCTCTCATGATAGTTTCATATGGTAATTTTATTTTCTTTCTTGGAAAGTGTTCCATGCCCTTTTTAATGGAAATTTAAATCTAATATTCCCTTCCTTCATATTAATAATCGCACCAAACGTTCTAAGGAAAGGTCTACCAAGAATAATAGGGCAAGAAGGATTGCAATCTATATCAAGAACAATGAAATCTACGGGCACATAATTCCTATTTGCAACAATAAGAACATCATTAATTCTTCCCATAGGTTTCTTAATAGTGGAATCCACAAGATGCAAGTTTAGAGAGCAATCGTCAAAATTACGGAAATCTAGTAAATAACACAAAGTCTTGGGAATAGTAGAGACACTAGCACCCAAATCACACAAAGCATAAAACTCATGATCTTTAATTTTAATTTTAATAGTTGGTTCCCACTCAACATAGAGTTTTCTAGGGATAGAAACTTTCAACTCAAGTTTTTCTTCATAAGATTGCATCAAGGCATCAACAATATTTTCGGTGAAGGCTTTATTTTGACTATAAGCATGTGGAGAATTTAGCACGGATTGCAACAAGGAAATACAATCAATCAAAGAGCAACTTTCATAATGAAATTCCTTGAAATCCAATATAGTGGGTTTAGCAACATCTAGATTTTTATTTCTTTCAATCCCACTTTCATCAATTTCATCATTAAGATCTAAACACTCCGAATTTTTAGAACGCCTCCTAGGTAAAGGAAGATCATATTCAGTTTCATCAAGATTCATATTTCAAAATAAAGATTTAATTGGAGACACATCAATAACTTTTAGATCTTCATCTTGATTTTCATAGGAATTGGAAGAACACGCTTTAATAAAGGCATCTTTGGAAGCACGCATCCTAGCGGTTCTTTCTTTACACTCATCAATTGAAATTCTCATGGCTTTTAAAGACTCATTGATATCATGCTTAGGTGGAATAGATCTAAGTTTCAAAGCATCAACATCAAGAGCAATTATATCAACGTTCCTAGCCAAATCATCAATCTTAAGCAATTTTTCTTCAATCATAGCATTAAAATTCTTTTGCGAAGAAATAAATTCTTTAATATTAGATTCAAAATCAGAGGGCATCTTATTATAATTTCCATAAGAGTTGTGTAGGAATTCCCATAATTATTAGAAGGATTACTAGGATATGGCCTAGGACTAAAATTCCCTCTATAAGCGTTGTTACCAAAATTATTCCTACCAACAAAATTCACATCCATAGATTCATTGTTATTCTCAATCAAAGTAGACAAAGGCATATCATTAGGATCAGAAGAAACACTCTTAGTAGCAAATAATTTCATAAGTTCATCCATCTTTCCACTCAACACATTAATTTCTTCTATCGCATGCACTTTTTTATTAGAAGTTCTTTCAGTATGTCATTGAGAATAATTAACCATATCTAGGAGTTTAGTAGCATCTCCTAAAGTGATTTCCATAAAAGTGCCTCCCGCGGCCGAATCTAAAAGATTTCTAGAAGCAAAATTCAATCTGGCATAAAAATTTTGTATAATCATCCACAAATTCAAACCATGAGTAGGGAAATTACGTATCATTAATTTTATTCTCTCCCAAGCTTGTGCAACATGTTCATGATCAAGTTGTTTAAAGTTCATAATATTGTTTGTAAGAGAGATGATCTTAGCGGGAGGAAAATAGTTAGAGATAAAAGCATCTTTGCACTTGTTCCATGAATCAATACTATTCTTAGGCAAAGACAAAAACCAAACTTTAGCACGATCTCTAAGCGAAAAAGGAAATAGCTTCAATTTAACGACATCATTATTGACATCTTTTTTCTTTTGCATATCACATAAATCAACGAAGCTATTCAGATGAGTAGCGGCATCTTCACTAAGAAGGTCGGCGAATTGATCTTTCATAACAAGATTCAACAAAGCAGTATTAATTTCACAAGATTCAGCATTATTGGAGTGCTAAGGAAATCATTATTATTGGTATTGGTGAAGTCACGCAATTTAGTAGTATCTTGAGCCATCGCGACAAACAAGCAATCTAACACACGAGCAAACAAAAAGAAAACGGGCAAAAAGAGGCAAATAGAGAGGGAGGATGGAGAGAGAGGGCAAATAAAACGACAAGGGTGAATTGGGGGGGAGAGGAAAATGAGAGGCAAATGGCAAATAATGTAATGCAAGAGATAGGGATTGTGATGGGTACTTGGTATATTGACTTTTTGCGTAGACTCCCCGGCAACGGTGCCAGAAATCCTTCTTGCTACGTCTTGAGCTTGCGTTGGTTTTCCCCGAAGAGGAAGGGATGATGCAGCAGAGTAGCGTAAGTATTTCCCTCAGTTTTTAAGAACCAAGGTATGAATCCAGTAGGAGCTCACGCTCAAGTCCCTCGTACCTGCACAAAGCGATAGCTACTCGCAACCAACGCGATTAGGGGTTGTCAAGCCCTTCACTGTCACTTACGAGAGTGAGATCTGATAGATATAATATTTTTGGTATTTTTGATATAAAGATGCAAAGTAAAAAGTAAAGGTAAAGTAAAAAAAGCAAAACAATATTAAAGTAATGGAGATTGATATGATGAGAATAGACCCGGGGGCCATAGGTTTCACTAGTGGCTTCTCTCAAGAGCATAAATATTCTACGGTGGGTGAACAAATTACTGTTGAGAAATTGATAGAATTGAGCATAGTTATGAGAATATCTAGGCATGATCATGTATATAGGCATCACGTCCGTGACAAGTAGATCGAAACGATTCTGCATCTACTACTATTACTCCACTCATCGACCGCTATCCAGCATGCATCTAGAGTATTAAGTTAAAAATAGAGTAACGCCTTAAGCAAGATGACATGATGTAGAGAGGTAAATTCATGCAATATGAAATAAACCCCATCTTGTTATCCTTGATGGCAACAATACAATACATGCCTTGTTGCCCTTCTATCACTGGGTAAGGACACCGCAAGATCGAACCCAAAGCTAAGCACTTCTCCCATGGCAAGAACTACCAATCTAGTTGGCCAAACCAAACAGATAATTCGAAGAGACTTGCAAAGATAACCAATCATACATAAAAGAATTCAGAGAAGATTCAAATATTATTCATAGATAGACTTGATCATAAACCCACAATTCATCGGTCTCAACAAACACCCCGCAAAAAGAAGATTACATCGAATAGATCTCCAAAAGAGAGGGGAGAACTTTGTATTGAGATTCAAAGAGAGAGAAGAAGCCATCTAGCTACTAACTATGGACCTGATACGTCTCCGTCGTATCTACTTTTCCAAACACTTTTGCCCTTGTTTTGGACTCTAACTTGTATGATTTGAATGGAACTAACCCGGACTGACGCTGTTTTCAGCAGAATTACCATGATGTTCTTTTATGTGCAGAAAACAAATATTCTCGGAATGACCTGAAACTGCATGGGAGGTCTTAGAAAAAATAATAAAAAATCCTTGCCAAATATGAAGAACAGGGGGGCCACACCCTTCTCACGAGGGTGGGGGGCGCCCCTCCTAGGGCGCGCCCCCTACCTCGTTGGCCCCTTGGAGACCCTCCGACGCCAACTCCAACTCTATATATTTGCTTTCGAAGAGAAAAAAATCAGAGAGAAGAAATCATCACGTTTTACGATACGGAGCCGCCGCCAAGCCCTAAAACCTCTCGGGAGGGCTGATTTGGAGTCCGTTCGGGGCTCCGGAGAGGGGGATTCGTTGCCATCGTCATCATCAACCATCCTCCATCACCAAAACGAAAACCATCCTCCATCACTGCCGTGCGTGAGTAATTCCATCGTAGGCTTACTGGACGGTGATGGGTTGGATGAGATTTATCATGTAATCCAGTTAGTTTTGTTAGGGTTTCATCCCTAGTATCCATTATGTTCTGAGATTGATGTTGCTATGACTTTGCTATGCTAAATGCTCGTCACTAGGGCCCGAGTGCCATGATTTCAGATCTGAACCTATTATGTTTTCATGAATATATGTGAGTTCTTGATCCTATCTTGCAAGTCTATAGTCACCTACTATGTGTTATGATCTGGCAACCCCGAAGTGACAATAATCGGGACCACTCCCGGTGATGACCATAGTTTGAGGAGTTCATGTATTTTCACTATGTGCTAATGCTTTGTTCTGGTTCTCTATTAAAAGGAGGCCTTAATATCCCTTAGTTTCCAATAGGACCCCGCTGCCACGGGAGGGTAGGACAAAAGATGTCATGCAAGTTCTTTTCCATAAGCACGTATGACTATATACGGAATACATGCCTACATTACATTGATGAATTGGAGCTAGTTCTGTGTCACCCTATGTTATGACTGTTACATGATGAACCGCATCTGGCATAATTATCCGTCACTGATCCGGTGCCTATGAGTTTTCCATATACTGGCTCTCGCTTATTTACTTTCCCGCTGTTACTGTTACAATCACTACAAAATACCAAAAACATTACTTTTGCTGTCTTTACTTTTGTTGCCGCTACCACCACTATCATATTACTTTGCTACTAAACACTTTGCTGCAGATACTAAGTTTCCAGGTGTGGTTGAATTGACAACTTAGCTGCTAATACTTGAGAATATTCTTTGGCTCCCCTTGTATCGAATCAATAAATTTGGCTTGAATACTCTACCCTCGAAAGCTATTGTGATCCCCTATTCTTGTGGGTTATCAAGACTAATTTATGGCGCCGTTGCCGGGGAGCATAGCCCTATTCTTTGAGTCACTTGGGATTTATATCTGCTGGACACTATGAAGACCTTGAGAGATCCAAAAACCAAGATCTATCCCTCAACTACGAGGGGAGGTAAGGAACTGCCATCAAGCTCTGCACTTGATTCACCTTCTGTTATGAGTAAGTTTGCCACACCTACATCTGCTTCTGCTATTCGTTCTGATATGTCGCATGTTATCGATGATGCCACTTCTGCTATGCATGATACTTATGATGAAATTGCTTCTATGCCTGATACTACTGTGCCCCTTAGTGAATTTCTTGATGAACAAATTGCTAGGGCTAGAGAAAAAGAAATTATTGAATCTGAATACGATGATGATAGTGATGATGAAAATATACCTGTTATTCCTGAAGGTTATCTTTTTGATAGGGAATCTTCTGCCGCTATTTTTGCTTGCAAAGATAGATATGAGCTTAAGAGGTTATTAATTAAATGGAACAAAGAATCACTTAGAGATAAAATGAGACCCGGCCCTGCTTTTGCTACTTCACCTATATGTGTTCCTGATAAAGATTATGAATTCTCTGTTGATCCTGATATAATTACTTCGGTTGAATCTGATCCGTTTTATGGCTATGAATCTGAAACTGTTGTGGCACATCTTACTAAGTTAAATGATATAGCTGCCTTGTTTACTAATGATGAGAGATCGCGTTACCTTTATATACTTAAAATATTTCCGTTCTCATTAAAGGGTGATGCTAAGATATGGTTTAATTCTCTTGATCCTGGTTGTGTGTGTAGTCCCCGGGATATGATTTATTACTTCTCTGCTAAATATTTCCCTGCTCATAAGAAACAAACTGCTTTGAGGGAAATATACAACTTTGTGCAAATTAAAGAAGAGAGTCTCCCACAAGCTTGGGGGAGGCTTCTCAAGTTACTTAATGCTTTGCCTGATCATCCTCTTAAGAAACCTGAAATACTTGATATCTTTTATAATGGACTAACTGATGCTTCTAGAGATTACCTGGATAGTTGTGTTGGTTCTCTTTTCAGGGAAAGAACACCGGATGAAGCTGAAATTCTATTGAATAATATGTTGACAAATGAAAATAATTGGGCACCTCATGAGCCAGCTCCTGAGCCAACTCCTGCTCCAATTACTGAACCTATTCCTAAACCAACTCTGAAGAAGAGAGGTATTTTATTTCTCAGTCCCGAAGATATGCAAGAGGCAAAGAAATCTATGAAAGAGAAAGGTATTAAAGCTGAAGACGTTAAGAATTTACCTCCTATTGAAGAAATACATGGTCTTAATATACCGCCTGTTGAAGAAACCTATGATCTCAATTATTTATTTACTGAAGAACCTCCTGATCCCGATATCTCGACACAGGTAGTAAAGGTAAATTCTCTCTATAGATATGATAAAGCTGAAGTCCCTCCTACTAAAATTGCTAGTCAATGCTTGGATGAGTTTGATAACTTTATGTATAAGCAAGATGACTTCAATGCTTATTTTGCTAGACAATTAAAAGAAAATTCTTATATGATTAGACGCTTGGGTGATTATGTGGCTGATATTAAAGGTGAACTTAAACTTGTTAGCAAACATGCTTCTATGGTTACCACTCAAGTAGAACAAGTACTTAAGGCTCAAAAAGAAGTGCTTAATGAAATGAATAGTAAGAAAAATGATTATGCTGTTAGAGTGGCTACTAGAACTAGTAGAATGACTCAGGAACCTTTGTATCCTCAAGGCCACCCTAAGAGAATCGAGCAAGATTCTCAGAGAAATAATATTGATGTTCCTAGTTCTTCTAAAAAGAAGAAGAAGAAAAATGATAGAACTGTGCAAACTTCTAGTGAACCTATTGCTGAATCACCTGATAATCCAAATGATATTTCTATGACTGATGCTGAAACACAATCTGGTAATGAACATGAACCTAGTAAAAATATTAATGATGATGGTCATGATGATGCTCAACCTAGTAATGATAATGATGTAGAAATTGAACCTGCTGTTGATCTTGATAACCCACAATCAAGGAATCAACGTTATGATAAAAGAGACTTTGTTGCTAGGAAACATGGTAAAGAAAGGGAACCTTGGGTTCAGAAACCCATGCCTTTTCCTCCGAAACCATCCAAGAAAAAGGATGATGAGGATTTTGAGCGCTTTGCTGAAATGATTAGACCTATCTTTTTGCGTATGCGATTAACTGATGTGCTCAAAACAAATCCTTATGCTAAATATATGAAGGATAACATTACTAATAAAAGAAAGATACCTGAAGCTGAAATTTCCACCATGCTTGCTAATTATACTTTTAAGGGTGGAATACCAAAGAAACTTGGAGACCCCAGAGTACCTACTATACCTTGCTCCATTAAAAGAAATTATATTAAAACTGCTTTATGTGATCTTGGAGCCGGTGTTAGTGTCATGCCTCTCTCTTTATATCGTAGACTTGACTTGAATAAATTGACACCTACTGAAATATCTTTGCAAATGGCTGATAAATCAACTGCTATACATGTCGGTATTTGTGAGGATGTGCATGTTGTGGTTGCAAACGTTACTATTTTAACGGACTTTGTTATTCTTGATATTCCCTAGGATGATAGTATGTCTATTATTCTTGGAAGACCTTTTCTTAATACTGTAGGGGCTGTTATTGATTGCAACAAAGGCAATGTCACTTTTCATGTTAATGGTAATGAGCATATGGTACACTTTCCGAGGAAACAACCTCAAGTTCATAGTATCAATTCTATTGGAAAAATTCCATCGATTATATTTGGAGGTTTTGAATTTCCTCTTCCTACTATCAAGAAGAAATATGATATTCTTATTATTGGGGATGTGCATATCCCCGTTGAGGTAACTTAGTATTATTCAAAAATTCTCCGGTTTCATGATTATCGGAATGAGTTTGTTAACAAGACTTGATCAACCTTGTTAGTGGATTCTTTTTGATGAGCATGAGATGGATGAAACTAGAAGCACAAAAACTTCTGTACCCCACTTTTATTTTCTGTTATTTATATTAAATAAAGTAAAATAGTATTTTTGTATTTATTTCCTGACTTATCTATGCAATATAAAAATATCCCGGAAATAAAAGTCCTCAGAATGCCATGCCAATTTAATATGATTTTTTCGGGAATATTTGAGGATTTACTTTGCAAAAATTACCGCGGGAGGAGCTGCCACCTGGCCACGAGGGTGGTGGGCGCCCCCCCCCCCTATAGGGCGCGCCCCCTGCCTCATGGGCCCACGGTGGCCCTCCTCCACTTATCCCAGCACCCGTCTTCTTCCTCTATCTCACACAAACCCGAAAAACAAACTCAAGCACGAGTTCCAACCACTTTTGCTGTGATTTTCGATCTCCTTGCTCAAAGCACCTCTCGCAAAATTGCTTGGGGAGATTGTTCCTTGGTATGTGACTCCTCCATTGGTCCAATTAGTTTTTGTTCTAGTGCTTTATTCTTTGCAAATTTGTGCTGCATAGGTGACCATGTTCTTGAGCTTGCATGTCAAATTTGTATGGTTCCAAGTAGTTCTAATGCTTGATATAGGCTCTAGGTACTTGTAGGAGTAGTTGCTATCAGTTTTATTGAAGTTGGTTCACTTTTATTTTGAAGTTACTAAAAATTTCAGATTTTTTCAAAGAAAAACAATATGTTTAGGAAGATGTTCTAAGGTGGTTCCTCTAAGAAGAAAGGACCCAGAATTGCTATGCGCGATGCTGACGAGGATCCACCAAGAGACGCTACAGTACGGCCTTGCGAATGGCCGTCGGAAAAATTTATGGACCGTGCGGGAATTAAAGAAGAATACAAAGCATATTTGCGCAATGCCGGTCTTGAGGATTTTGAGGCTAACAAATGCCCCCAGTATCATGATCTCACAAGTTCATTTGTGAGGAGGTTTGAGTATTCATCTTCACGTAATTCCCCTTCAGTCATGTTTGATCTTTATGACAAATCTTATACCATGGACCTAGAGGATTTCACATCTGCTTGCGAACTTCCATCATGGGGCAATATTAGGGATCCCCCTAAACCTAAATTTAGAAACTTTCTTGCTAGTATAACTGTGGGGGAATCCAGAGATATAACGCAGGCTACCATAGGGAGCATTCACTTTCCTACTATACATTATTTTGCTCTTTTCATCGGTAGATGCATAAATGCTAAGGATGAAGCATGTCACATGTATGTCCCTGATCTCAGCATTCTTAGGAGTGCTGTGTTAGGAGACCAATCTTATCATATGGGAGACATTGTAGCTCGTAGGTTGCATCATAATAGATATAATGGAGATTTCTTTGGAGGAATTTACGCAACCCGCTTAGCTCATTTTCTTGAAATAGACATTCGTGAGGGTGATATGGAGTTGCCTCCTGCATATTTAGATTATAACTCTATGGCTTCGCACCAGTTTGTCGAGAGGCCTGAATCACCTCTCTTATATCGCTTAATTTTTGATAAATGACGTGTTTTCTGTATTACTCTCCCTACTCCTGCCTTCTTTGATTCACAGACAAAAGGAAGATATGTTATTACCAGAGAGGAGGCAGAAGAGTATGAGAGGAGAGCAGAGGCATCCCGACTCCACGCTGCAGCTCAGCAGGCGATAACCGCTACACGTCAGTATGATCCCAACTATCCTTCCTCATCACAGTACGACCCCAACAACTATTATTATGGATATCCGCCAGGCCAGCCATGGCCATAGACCAACTTAGGCCAAAAGCCTAAGCTTGGGGGAGTACGTATTTCTCACCGACATTACATTTATGCTCACACACACTCATTGCTAGATGTCGGTGCTCATACTTTTTCACTGTAATATTCATGCTAGTTTATTTTCCTTTTCCTTCTTTCTTCTTGTGTGTTTGTTAAACCTTAAGAAAAACCAAGAAAAACCAGTAGTAGTTTATTTCTCTGCTGTAGTAGTAATAATTAAAAAGAAAACCGAAAAATATTTCCCGTTCTTCTTTTGCTTGTTGGGAGCTTTCCCATGTAAATAGTTTTATTTCTTTTCTTTTCTTTGGGGGTCAGTAGGAGAAGACCATAATCAAATTGTTGAAGTGGCTCTTATATGCATTATTGTTGATTTAACCCAGAGCCCATATTGCCTTGTCTTCTCCTATTATTGAATGCTCTTTAGTCCAATGCACGTGCACTCTTATTATTATTCACACCGTTCGGTCGTGCAAGTCAAAGGCAATTATGATGATATATGATGGGCTGACTGAGATGAGAAAAGCTAGTATGAACTCGACCTCTTTTGTTTTGTAAATATGATGAGCCCGTTGTTCTTGATTCAGCTTATTATCAATAAACATGTTTGCAATGACAATTAGAGATCAGAGTTGCTTGTGGCATGCTTGATTAGCTATGAGTTATAATGATTTACCTTGTATGCCAACATGCTATTGAGATGATTATGATGTGGTATGATGGGGTGGTATCCTCTTTTGAATGATTTAAGTGACTTGACTTGGCACATGTTCATGCATGTAGTTGAAACAAAATCAACGTAGCCTTCACGATGTTTATGTTCATGGTGGATTATATCCTACTCATGCTTGCATCCAATGTTTATTAATTTTAATGCATGTACATGGCTGTTGTCGCTCTCTAGTTGGTCGCGTCCCAGTCTTTTGCTAGCCTTCACTTGTACTAAGAGAGAATACTGCTTGTGCATCCAATCCCTTAAAACCCCAAAGTTATTCCAGATGAGTCCACCATACCTTCCTATATGTGGTATCCACCTGCCGTTCCAAGTAAATTTGTATGTGCCAAACTCTAAACCTTCAAATAAACATTTTGTTTTGTATGCTCGAATAGCTCATGTATCAACAAAGGCTGTCCTTATCTTCCGTGTTAGGCGGGTTATTCTCAGGAGGAGTGGACTCCGCTCCTCACTCACGAGAAAATGGCTGGTCACCGGGATGCCCAATCCCATGCTTTATGCAAACTAAATCAAAATTAATTGCAAACAAAACTCCCCCTGGGACCTAATGTATGTTGGAGGCACTCGTTGTTTCGAGCAAGCCATGGATTGATGCTTGTTGGTGGAGGGGGAGTATAAACTTTACCATTCTGTTTGGGAACCGCCTATAATGTGTTTAGCATGGAACATATCGCCATCTCTTAGTTGTTACGTTGACAATGAAGGTATACCGCTCAAAATACAATTTATCTCTATTTCAAAATCGGGCTCTGGCACCTCTACAAATCCCTACTTCCCTCTGCAAAGGGCCTATCCATTTACTTTTATGTTGAGTCATCACCCTCTTATTAAAAGGCACTAGCTGGAGAGCTCAGCTATCATTTGCATTCATCACTATTAATTTATATTGGGTATGACTATGACTGGATCTCTTTTACAATGAATTACAATGTCTAAGCAGTCCTTGATCTTTAAAGGTGCTCTGCATTTATGTTTTGCGGTCTCAGAAAGGGCTAGCGAGATACCATCTTGTTATATCATATTATGATTGTTTTGAGAAAGTGTTGTCATCCGAGATTTATTATTATGACTTGCTAGTTGATTATGCTATTGATATGAGTAATGATGAGACCTGAGAATTATTGCAAATGTGGTTAGTTATGATCGATGCGGAAAACTTGAATGCTGGCTTGACATAGTTACAACAACAAGAGAAAACAGAGTTTGTAAAAGTTTTTCTTCCTTTCTTTTAGTTTGTCAACTGAATTGCTTGAGGACAAGCAAGGGTTTAAGCTTGGGGGAGTTGGTACGCCTTTGTCGTATCTACTTTTCCAAACACTTTTGCCCTTGTTTTGGACTCTAACTTGTATGATTTGAATGGAACTAACCCGGATTGACGCTGTTTTCAGCAGAATTACCATGATGTTGTTTTATGTGTAGAAAACAAATATTCTAGGAATGACCTGAAACTCCACGTGAGGTCTTAGAAAAAATAATAAAAAATCCTCGCCAAATATGAAGACCAGGGGGCCCACACCCTTCTCACGAGGGTGGGCCCCCCTAGGGCGCGCCCCCTACCTCGTGGGCCCCCTGGAGACCCTCCGACGCCAACTCCAACTCTATATATTTGCTTTCGGAGAGAAAAAAATCAGAGAGAAGAAATCATCACATTTTACGATACGGAGCCGCGGCGAAGCCCTAAAACCTCTCGGGAGGGCTGATTTGGAGTCCGTTCGGGGCTCCGGAGAGGGGGATTCGTCGCCGTCATCATCATCAACCATCCTCCATCACCAATTTCATGATGCTCACCGCCGTGCGTGAGTAATTCCATCGTAGGCTTGCTAGACGGTGATGGGTTGGATGAGATTTATCATGTAATCGAGTTAGTTTTGTTAGGGTTTGATCCCTAGTATCCATTATGTTCTGAGATTGATGTTGCTATGACTTTGCTATGCTTAATGCTTGTCACTAGGGCCCGAGTGCCATGATTTCAGATCTGAACCTATTATGTTTTCATGAATATATGTGAGTTATTGATCCTATCTTGCAAGTCTATAGTCACGTACTATGTGTTATGATCCGGCAACCCTGAAGAGACAATAATCGGGGCCACTCCCGGTGATGACCATAGTTTGAGGAGTTCATGTATTCACTATGTGCTAATGCTTTGTTCCGGTTCTCTATTAAAAGGAGGCCTTAATATCCCTTAGTTTCCAATAGGACCCCGCTGCCACGGGAGGGTAGGACAAAAGATGTCATCCAAGTTCTTTTCCATAAGCACCTATGACTATATACGGAATACATGCCTACATTACATTGATGAATTGGAGCTAGTTCTGTGTCACCCTATGTTATGACTGTTACATGATGAACCGCATCCGGCAAAATTATCCATCATATTCGGTTCCTACGAGTTTTCCATATACTGGTTCTCGCTTATTTACTTTCCCGCTGTTACTGTTACAATCACTACAAAATACCAAAAACATTACTTTTGCTGTCTTTACTTTTGTTGCCGCTACCACCACTATCATATTACTTTGCTACTAAACACTTTGCTACAGATACTAAGTTTCCAGGTGTGGTTGAATTGACAACTCAACTGCTAATACTTGAGAATATTCTTTGGCTCCCCTTGTGTCGAATCAATAAATGTGTGTTGAATACTCTACCCTCGAAAGCTGTTGCGATCCCCTATACTTGTGGGTTATCAGGACCCGAAGGTCTGAGGTAAACTACTCACACTTCATTGGAGGGGCTAGGATGATGTAGAAGCCCTCCGTGATGACGGCCCTCTTCCGGCGGAGCTCCGGAGCAGGCCCCAAGATGGGATCTCGTGGATACAGAAAGTTGCGGCAGTGGAATTAGGTTTTTGGCTCCTGTTCTGATCGTTTGGGGGTACGTGTGTATATATAGGAGGAAGGAGTACGTCGGTGGAGCACCGAGGGGCCCACGAGGTAGGGGGCGTGCCCTAGGGGGGCGCCCCCCACCCTCGTGACCTCCTCTTTGATCCCTTGTAGTAGGGTCCAAGTCTCCTGGATCACGTTCGATGAGAAAATCACGTTCCCGAAGATTTTATTCCGTTTGGACTTCGTTTGATATTCTGTTTATCTGAAACACTGAAATAGGCAAAAAACAGCAATTCTGGGCTGGGCCTTCGGTTAATAGGTTAGTCCCAAAAATAATATAAAAGTCAAAAATAAAGCCCAATATATTCCAAAACAATAGATAATATAGCATGGAGCAATCAAAAAGTATAGATATGTTGGAGACGTATCACTGGCTGGCTCGCGGTAACAACATATCAAAGAACCATGGTACTTCGGATACCAAGGACGGCAGTAGCAGGTCACGTGGCAACAAACATAAGCGCCGCATTAACAGTTACAATACCGAGGATACAGCAGTCAATGCCGGATTCAAAGGCTCTAAACCCGGTCAGCGGAAAAAGCCATTCAAAAGAAGCACTCCGGTCCCGTCCAGTTTGGACCGTATACTCGACCGCTCGTGTCAAATACACGTCACCCCCGACAAGCCAGCCAACCACACCAATAGGGATTGTTGGGTGTTCAAGCAGGCCGCCAAGTTAATTGCCGAAAACAAAGATAAGGGGCCACATAGCAATGACGAGGAGGAGCCCCGGCAGCCGAATACCGGAGGATAGAAGAGGTTCCCCCCACAAGTGCGGACGAAGAACATGATATACGCAACCCACATCCCCAAGAGGGAACGGAAGCGTGCGCTCAGGGACGTATATGCGTTGGAGCCAGTCGCCCCAAAGTTCAACCCATGGTCCTCCTGTCCGATGACCTTCGATCACAGGGACCACCCCACTAGTATCCGTCATGGCGGATTCACTGCACTGGTCTTAGACCCAATTATTGACGGATTTCACCTCACTCGAGTCCTTATGGATGGCGGCAGCAGCATGAACCTGCTTTACCAGGACACGGTGCGCAAAATGGGTATAGTAGACCCCTCAAGGATCAAACCCACAAAAACGACCTTTAAAGGCGTCATACCAGGTGTAGAGGCCCATTGCACAGGCTCAGTCACACTGGAAGTGGTCTTCGGATCCCCGGATAACTTCCGAAGCGAAGAGTTAATCTTCGATATAGTCCCGTTCCGCAATGGTTATCATGCACTGCTCGGGCCAACCGCATTTGCGAGATTCAATGCGGTACCGCATTATGCATACCTCAAGCTCAAGATGCCAGGACCTCAGGGGGTCATTACAGTTAATGGAAACACAAAGTGCTCTCTCTGAATGGAGGAGCACACTGCGGCCCTCGCAGCGGAAGCGCAAAGCAGCCTCTTAAGGCAATCCACTAGTTCGGCGTTTAAGGACCGGAACACCTTCAAGCGCGCCCGGAGTAATCGGCAACAGGACCGCCTGGCACGTTCCGAGCTCGCATAGCAATACGGCCCCCACCTCGGCCCAAGCCAAACGGCGAAACTCGTGCCACGCATACATAATTACACATTAAAAATACCATGGGCATAGGTAGGGAGGGTGCATGACTACGGCACGCCCCAAGACGCGGCTTAAACCGCACTAGGGGCTTCCCGTTTTGTTATTTTCTTTTCAGGACTTTCATCTCTGGAATCCCGGTCCGGTAGCATGATTGCCAAACATATGATGCAGCAACCAAGAAGGCAGAAAGCTACGTCACACCACGGAACTCCCAGGTGGATTACGATAACGAGTGTAATACTCACCTTAATACTATTCTTCAGCTCGCCCTTGGAGGGGACATAGTCCTACTTTTTGCTTATTGCACTTCATGTATCATTCTGCTTTAACGCACCTTTTTGAATAAACAATGCATAGCATTAAGACTATTATTGCATT